>NW_015209984.1:0-1225 GCF_001447785.1 Gekko japonicus | reverse complement strand
AAGGGGGTGGCTGCATCTTAGTCTGGTGTTTCAGCTGAGGCTATTCAACATTGAGTGACTCTGCTAGACGTTTAGCTTCTTGACAGGGTCTAGACCCCTTACAGTACTGCTCTCACCTTCTCTGACACAAACAAACCCCCTCAGCACATTAAAGCGCGCTTCTTAGACTGGTACAGCTTACAACTGTTTTATTTTTATTTAATTACATACATAACATTACATACATAACAACATACATAAAACCCATAAAATAAAACACACGAAAAACATAAAAAACTGAAATTTAAAGTCACAACCTAGGTCTGCTAGTAAACTTTCCATGTGTGGACCAAAATAAAATTGTCTTCAACTACCTCTTAAAGATGAAAGGCACATCTCCCTGGGGATGCTCTTCCATAATCATGGGGCTGCCACTGAAAAGGCCCTTTCTCTTGTACCCACCAAATAAGCTTTTCTGATTGATGGGACAGTCGGGAGGGCCTCTCCCTCTGATAATAATTCCCGGGGACCATAAGAAGGATCCTACTATGTAATTTGTAAACAATGCATTACATTGGCCCCGGTCACATGGGCCAGATAACATGGGGGGGGAGGTGTGGCTGTTTGCCCCAGAGCAAAATAAAGTGTGGTAGTCCGATCACATGGTCCCTCGAGTCTCTGTGCTATGGCTGTTAGCTGGCGATCACACGGCAATGCTGCAGCATGACAAAGAAGTGGTGCGGCATGATCACACAAGCGTTTTGCATTTGTGTGCATGCACAGTTTCGTGGAGCAGCACTGCTTTCAGTTTCGTGTTTGTGCGCATGTGCTTACGAAAAACATCTGGTTTGTGACAGGACGTGGATGGGTGTCAGATGCCATAGGATACTAGCGCTCCCGCGATCAGACGCCTGCCCCTGCCCTGTGTTTTCAGGATACTAGTGCACTTTCCGAGGTACTTTTTAACTCTGCATCTTCGGCGTAACTCGGCATCTTCGGCGGGAAGCCACGGGTTGGCCACGGGTGCGCTATGCTTCCCAGATGTTGCGGTGCGATCGCGCCCCGAAAATCTGCCTGACATTCGTGCCTTTAATGTGGCAAATTCTCCGTGTGAATGGAGCCATTAATACTTATGATCTGCTTCTGTTCTGTCTTTTAGATATCTGATTGCTTCCAGACTTCTACAAGGGGGGTTGCTGGAGATGTATTGAAGGCAGCACTCTTGAGTCCCCTTCTAAGCTTTCTT
>NW_015209983.1:0-1219 GCF_001447785.1 Gekko japonicus | reverse complement strand
GCCAATGGAGTGTGCTGACGCTTATCAGAGGAGCGGAGCCCCGCCTCTAGTGCACGGTAACTGGCTGGGCTGCCAGTGCCAGCGAAGCATCAGATTTGGTTCCCAGCATGGATGAGCCTGTCGAAATCCCTGTGACGAGAACTCAGGCACGGCCTGCCACCCAAAACGGTCTCTGCTGCCGCACGGCCTCGTGTGCAGGGTCGGGGGAGGGCCAGCAGAGCGAGAAGAGGGCGGGGCGGGTGGCCTGTCGCTGACTTCTCCCCCCCCCCCAGCAGACATTCTGGGGAGAACGGATTAAAAACACACCACCATCGACAAAGACCCGCTTTGTACCTGCCTCCCCGCACGGCCCCAGAGGGCTCTGTGGCCAGCCCATGCTCCGCACAGCACATGTGGCCGACCGGCCGGCCTCAGCGTCCCTCAGCTCCTTCTGGACAAGTGCCTCTGAGAGGGGCCTCAGTGCCCTTTGCAAGGCGGCCGCTGTGGGCCGGAGCGGGTCGCCCCTTCCACGTGGCTCCCACCTGTTGTGGCTCCCACCTGCTCTCAGACCTGTTGTGGCTCCCACCTGCCACCACCCCCGGGGGCTACCTGCCACTGGCTTCCCTCCGGCCACTCTGAGCCAGGAGCCTGGTCTCCAGAGCCTCACGGTGCCTGGCAAGCACAGCCAGAGGCCCCTGCTGAAGAGAGGAGGCGGCCAAGAGGCTCTCCCCCACGGGGCCTCCTCCAGTGACCAAGGAGGACGGGGGGCGGGGGGGGCAGAGGCAGGTCACCCTAACCCTGACAGCAGCACCCTGGCTGTTCTCCCCATCTCAACGGATGCCTGTCTGGAGAACTCTGGAGCGCTGCCCTCAAGGACTCCCTCCCTCTTGGGGACACACCACTGGCCTCCTCAGCAGTCTGGGGCATCCCTGACAGAGACAAGCTGCACCCCCCTCCAGGAGGTTCTGGTCACAAACAAGCCCCCCCCCGTCCCCACACTGCCTGTCCTAGCAACAGGCACGCCACTGGGAGCGGCAGCTCCTTCCACGGCAAAGAGAGGAAGATTCCTCCCTGCTGGACTCAGAATGGGATTCTCTCCCTGACACCAGATTGCTCTGTTATCTAAAGCAGGCCCTGAAAGGAAAAGCAAAAGGGCCACTGCTCTGCCCAATGAGGGCCAAGGTGTAAAAGGGAAAGACCGCAGAAGGAGGTTCTTGCGAGTCCCCTCTCCGGTGCTGAC
>NW_015209982.1:0-1186 GCF_001447785.1 Gekko japonicus | reverse complement strand
GGGAGGGGTGAAGGAGATGGAAATAATGGGTGCAGAGAAGGAGTGGGGGAGAGGGTGTGGGTGCAGAGCAGGCTTTAAAGGGCGGTTTGAGAACAGGGCCAAGCGGCTGAAAGTCATCTATGAGCAGACCAGGGGCAGATCTGGGAGGCACCAAGAGGCGGTAGGAGAGGTCTCAGTGGGCGAGCAGAGTCCGGTACAGTGGCCTCATCTCAAGGAGTCTCTGCTACGCCCTTCACTGTTGGCATTCGAGGCCCCCTGGACAGTGGAGGTGAGGCAGCCCGTGTGACTTGGGTCCTGGGTCCCGGGTCAGGTCAGTTGGGCACTCCCGTGGCTGTCAGTGGGCTGGTTGTGAGCCGAGGCCTGCTTCTGCTGACCCTCCGTTACTGTCTGAGCCGGCCGACTTGGGGTGGTCAGGCCAGAATTTGCGGTGAGGGTAGGTCCTCGTTAGAAGACACACAAAACAACAACAACAACTCATAGGAGTCAGGGTAAAAGTCCTGTGGTGCAAAACCCCAAAAAGATCCTATCAAATGGGGCGTAAGGAGCTGGAGCCGTCTGCGTGTGGAGCAGATCCTCTGCCACTGAGCCACTGCGCCTCCTCAGCCCAATTCCAGCCTCGGGTACACCGTTATTCAATTCAAATGACCAGGCCGTTAGGTATACGTAGTTAATACCCCTGTACTTTCCTTTATTTACAGTCCATGACCAGAACACAAATAAGTAAGAAAAGGAATGACCATAGCCTGGTAAAATATAAAAATTAAGGTATACAAATATAAAACTGTATAAAAGTAATTAAAACTAATACAAATGCAGCAATTTCTAACCTAACTCCATAAGGATATAGATATAAAAGATAATCAGCTACTATCTTCCACATTAAGTTGGGAAGTATATGTAGAATGCAATTTAATTGCTTGGGAGCAGAATTTAGCAGCTTTCCAGGTGCTCTCTAGTAGTTAATACCCAATCCAATTAGGTTTCCTTGGCCTCTCTTTTTTTTTTTAACCTTAGGCTCCATGAAATTGCTGAGCGGTTAGAACTGATAAAAGGGAATACTTCTTCACCCAAAGAGTGATTCACACATGGAATTCACTGCCACAAGAAGCATGGAATAAGGGTTTCCCCTTATGTCCCAAACTGTGTGACATTTGCTTCCTCTTCAGATAAGTTGTACCAGGTGGGA
>NW_015209981.1:0-1340 GCF_001447785.1 Gekko japonicus | reverse complement strand
ACCCCACTACTCAATTATATATAAGAAGAAGATCAGTACCTTGGGAGAAAATGGCTGCTTTGGAGGGTGGACTGCAGCACTACACCCTGCTGAAGTCCCTCCCCTCTCCAAACCCCGCCCTCCCTAGGATGAGTGCAGGAAATAAATCTCCCAATAAGTATATTGCAAGGGGGGGGGTTAAGCTTACGTTTATTCCAGTAGATCCAGTTCACATTCAGGTTGCAGTCAAAAGGACAGAAAAAACCTAATCTAAAGAATCCTTTCCCTATCGCAAATGACCAACTTGTCCGGCATCCAATCTAAGCTGTGGAGTCTTGTGAACAAAAATTCTACTTTGTGAGCTACTGACATTAAAGTTGTGAGCGAGCAATTTGGCTACTGCATCAATGAGTTTGCTCTGGAGCCATCCTTCCTGAGCGAAGGCAAAAAGGTGTGAGCCGGATGCTAAAAAACTGAACTAGCTCACACTAACTCAGCTTAGGTGACATCAAGTATGTGGGATATGGCAACCCTTGCCCCCCATCCCCTGCTGGTGGCCAGGGGGGACCTGGCCACACTGATTTTGGCCCTGATTCAAACAGCAATAAGGAACTCAGGGCACCAGCTGCCTTAGCTACTGCAATAATCAAGAATTAATATTTTAGACTCTTAAAAGACTGTGACCAAAGCAGACAGGCAGGTGCTCTCATCAACCAAGAGCCAGTTTGGTGTCGTGGTTAGGAGTACAGACTGTAATCTGGGAGAACCAGGTTTGATTCCCCACTCCTCCACATGCAGCTGCTGGCGTGACCTTGGGTCAGTCACAAGTTCTCTCGGAGCTGTTCTCTCAAGAGCAGTCCTCGAAAGAGCTGTCTCAGCCCCACCTACCTCCCAGGGTGTCTGTTGTGGGGAGGGGAAGGGAAAAGAGATTGTAAGCCGCTCTGAGACTCCTTTGGGTAGTGAAGGGCGGGGTATAAATGCAATCTCTTCTCTCTTCTTGGCAGGTGAAGGGTGGAAAGAGGGAGATATGGGAAAGCAGTGGTCCCATATGTGCAACCCACTTTTTTTTGGGGGGGGGGAGGTTGCATGACTGAATATATGTAAACTGCACAAACACCATTTGTCAGATACTGTATTTCCCTGCCTGCAATGAGGAAACAACCTGCAGGAGGAACTGGTGGGTGATCCAACATCCCTGGTGATGGGGAATCGGCCTATAAGCCAAACAGGGCTCGTTGGAGTGGGGAGGTCATCAGAAAACAGAACACAGAATGAGGCCTTGGAAATAGTTTTATTGCAGTGAATGGCAGGAACATCTAGTTCTTCGGGGGGAGGCTAGGGTTGCCAAACCCCCCAGTTTG
>NW_015209980.1:0-1215 GCF_001447785.1 Gekko japonicus | reverse complement strand
CAGGATACCTTCAGATATGATATGTTATGCCCAAATGACAGTCAATGTTCTGGTTTTGCTCTGTTCTCTCCAAATGGTGTGTGCCGTTTGTATTATCCAAATGGTCTGATTGCCTGATATGCCAATGCCCAGTGAAGGACACAACAGGGAGATTCCAGAAGTAGACAGAACTTTATTGCAATAAAGGGGATCTTGGCAGAGAAAGCGTCGAGAGGTCCAATATACTTGCTTCAGCCTTCACATTTTATACATTGAAGTCAACAACTTCTGTACATGTGCAGATGTCTTTTGTGATGTAAGTCATTGATCCTTTATGCCTATTAAGTGATTTCTTTGCCAAGCAGACATATGATCTGACATATCAGACATCCTTATAAGCACTTTTCATCCCTTAGCTTGAGTGAAAAGGAATTCTCCATCCCCCAAATAGAGGGAATTCCCAGTCCCCAAACAAATCTCCTGCATAAACAGCTTTATCTTTGCCACCAGACATTCACTGTGTCTGGGAGTTTTTGGCCCTCTGTTACCATTTCCTGTTTTCCCTCTTGCTAGACACTTGTGCTGAAAATAACTTGCTTTTAGAGCCCTCTCTCTGCTCACTATAAGGTAAGGATATGTGTTAGCTCTTAAGATGGTGTTAGCCTTGCTACCGTAGCTTAAGCACTGTGACCTTGTCCATCATTTGCAGCTCAAAGCAACAGTGGTAATCAGTCACAGAAAGGAGATAGCCGCATAAGTCAAATGAAAATTCTTCTGTCATACCACAGTCTAATGTTAGAGCTATGGCTGGCAGCCACAGCAAGCAAAGGGGATCAATGTGACCCTCTTCTCATTGACTTTAAAATGCTTCACTATGGGTAGACATTGCCTTATCCCTGGTTCTTAAGTGTATAACAAGCCTGCCCCTGACCATCTCTTGAGCTAATGCTACCGTTTATCATCCAGATTCTTCATTCACAGTGGCATTTATCCAATGGCTAGTGTAGGCAGAGTGGAGCTTGCAAGATGAGACTTTGCCAGTTCCCCTTCCTACTGCATCTCCCTCAAACAGTACCCATTATGAATTAGGAAATCCTCAGGAACAGCAGAAATTGTCACCCTCTACCCCCCTAGCAGCTTTTGGATACAAGTCAATGATTCTGATTTCTTGCCTGTTATCAGATGAAATCACTGTAGGCTACTTGTGATGGAGGATAGGTCTATCAGGAGCTACTA
>NW_015209979.1:0-1228 GCF_001447785.1 Gekko japonicus | reverse complement strand
TGATATATCCTAATAAAATTGTTTTTTTAGAAAAACAAAAAGAAACATGGCCACAGCATGATAAGCAGGCCGTTTTACGACAGCCACTATTTCCTTAACTGGACGGGGGGGAAGCACTGTCGGCTGGTTGGGGAAATTCAAGAGTGTACATACGGGTTTCCCCAGTGGGCGAAATAGTGGGAATATTTCACACTGGGGGGAAATGGTATGAGAAGGGAAGCTAAAGTCTCTTCTCCGTGCACATCAAAGCCATAATCTGAGATTGAACACATGGCATTTAAAGAGAGCCAGCAACTCATGTCTGACTGCCGTACAGGACACTGTACCCGTCCTTCGTAATGTGTACATCGGCCACGCCAGGACACCAGCTCTCTGTTTTTGTGTGAGTCAGTATTGGAGGCATTCCACCTCCCGTAGTGACATAATTCCTCTACATTAGAAGTGACTGAGTCATTGAAAGGTATCCAAGGCAGAGATATGGCACAACCACTGCCCCCTACCTGAGGCTGTTTGAGTGGAACCAACTCATTCATACAGAGGTGTAACACGCAGCATCCTCTATGGGTAGGTTCTTCAGATTGACAGGAACCTTTGATGTTTTACTTGACCTATTTCTTACAGAGTTATCACAGTTTGCTTGGAAATCGCCACTCTATATGTATGTATTTTTGGGTTTTCTTGTATAAAAATCTGCACATTCTTTTTTTAAAAAATAAAAGAAAAAACAGTCACATAAAAACAGTGGGCTGGATCTTACACAGAGCAAGTGCCTTGCTTGCCGACCAGTTTCACCCACCTTTCTCTGCCCTCTCCTGATGCCTCTCCTTTGCCTTTTATCCTCACCCCTGACAGTGCCTTTTGGGGAATCACAGGGGATTCAAATGCCTTGTTCTCACAATTCATAGGAGCCAACACAATAAGTACAAACAATTCATTTTTTAAAAAAAATTGCAGTGAGAACATAAGAAGAGCGCTGCAGGATCAGACCAATAGCCCAGCTAGGCCGGTAACCTGTCTCACACAATGGCCAACCAGTTCTTCTGGACGGCCAGGAACAGGGCATAGAGGCCAAGGCCTTCCCTGATGTTGCCTCCTGGCTATGGGATTCAGAGGCTTAGTGCCTCTGAATGTGGAGGTTCCCCTCAGTCACCATGGCTAGTAGCCATTGATAGACTCATCCTCGATGAACCTTTTAAATTTATCTAGGCCCCTGCCACACGGCAGGGGA
>NW_015209978.1:0-1212 GCF_001447785.1 Gekko japonicus | reverse complement strand
CTTACAAATGCCGGGTGGATTTTACAGGCGTTATCAAACGAGCACATCTGGCAAGCGTTGTGCACCCATCGCCATCCCATCTCGACTGGCTGAATATCCGGAGTTAAAAAGTACTGGCGAAAGTCCACTACAAAATATTTGCGACGGGCCGCAGACAGACTTCCTCCATCTGATTGCTCCAGTGAGTTCCTCTTGCTTCGTTGAAGTGTGCCAGGAGCAAGGGCCGCCAAAAAAACCCCAGGTTAACCATCGTCACTTCTGATCCCATAGTGCCGGGTCAACGTGTGATGGTGCAAATAGCCACGCCTTCCCCTCGGCGTTATCTGGCCTGTGTGACCGGGGCCTAAGATACTGAGATATATCTACCCAGTAAAAGCTGCTGAGTACTCCCATGGTAGCAAAAATGTTCTAGTTGGTTTATATTGCCAAGACTGATCACAAAAAAAAAGACTAGAATTCTTGAGAAGATAGGCATTACAGAGACTCACAAGATCAAAGGCTTATTAAAACCCATCACATCACCCGAAAGGGCTGGAAGAATTCTGAAACAGATAACGTGGAACTTTTCTCAGTTATTTCATAGAATCAAGCATCTGTATTGATGTTTTACCTGCTTAAAAGTTCGATGCAAGACAATTCGGTCATCATAAATAGTTAGCTCTTTGCCTGCAGGAGCCCAAGGATCGAGTCTTCCCACTTTCACTCGAACAAAAGAGGCATTCGGGAAAGTGACCCAGTTTGTAACATCAAATCCAGTATTTAATTCTCCATTGTCATCAAAACACATTGTATCTCCAGCACTGTTGTTGAACATGATGCTTTTTAGAAAGTGGTGAAGCTAGTGGAGAGAGAGAATGAAAGAAAAGTCAATGATGAGTTGGCTTTGCAGTGTTCTAGTTTAAAATATGTTTATCTATTAATCTTAACTTATTTATATGTTGATTTTGTTTTGCTATGAATTTATAATTTCTTCTTGAGTTTGCAGATATGAGTGACCAGTGTTCCCACCGAATCTCTCCCACGTCTCATTGCAATCTCTGCTTATGTAGCTTTTGTACATTTGAACTCCAGAATCCATGGCATAGCCTTTTTGGACATCAAAATGGCTCCTCCTCCCCTTCCCCCAGGAGACTAGCTTGTGCTGTCTAACTCCATAATTTTGGTAGAATTCTTTCAAAGGCATGAAGGCAAAGCTCCACTGACCTCTTAGAT
>NW_015209977.1:0-1255 GCF_001447785.1 Gekko japonicus | reverse complement strand
GCTAATGTTCCGTGTGACCGCAGCCTTTCATGGTTTCTTACCTACTCTTGCTTGCTAGTGGTAAAAGATGCCCCTGCAAAGCTCCCAGAGTAATCTCTGTGCACCTGACAACCATTTTGCCTAAAAAAGAGAAACGGGCCATAATGACTTGTGACCCATCAAGCTGAATGGCAGGGGGGAGGGGAAGCTGAAAGGTTATCAAATCCTTGCTGGACTGTTATGTGTGGCAGCAAAAAACAAGAGGGTTACCAAGCCCCTGGGCTGCCAAACACGGCTGGTGTGCTATGTTTAGCTTTGTTGGACTTATGAGTTCTGGCTTATGGATCAAAAGTAAGGTCTGTAGGAAGGCTGAATCTCGCTATCCATTTTAGAAGGTGCAGTATTGTTACGCCCTAACCTGGATGGCCCAGGCCTGCCCAATCTCGGCAGATCTCATAGGATAAGCAGGGTCAACCCTGGTTAGCATTTGTATGGGGGACCACTAAGCACGTCCAGGGTCCATGCCCAGAGGCAGGCAATGGCAAACACCTCCGAACCAATGCTCCCTCTAAGCTGTGGAGTCTTGTGAGTAAAAATGCCACTTTGCGAGCGACTGGCATTAAAATTGTGAGCGAGCAATTTGGCTGTTGCATAAATTAGTTTGCTCTGGAGCCATCCTTCCTGAGCGAAGACAAAAATGTGTGAGCCGGAGGCTAAAAAACTGTGAACTAGCTCACACCCAACTCAGTTTAGAGGGAACAATGCATCTCTTGCCTTAAAACTCCTAGGGGCGTAGCCATAAGTCAGCTGCAGTTTGACAGCACTTTACACGCACGCACAACTGTTAAAAATAATTTTCACTTCTGTTCTTTTCCTCATCTACTTTACTAGCATGTATAGCATTGGGTACAGCCTCCATGTGTGGAAGGTCTTCCCTGCACAGAAGCACTACTCACCTGCCTCCCCATTCCTGCAGCAGCACCAAATGGTGCTCCTGGGGGATGGTGGGGGATGGGCAGGAGCCTGGGGGCAGCAGGGGGCAACAGGTGGGGGGGGGCTGCCGTAGGAGACAGGCAATCAATCACACACACCCCATGCATGAGGATCTTTTGATGGAATCCAGCTCATGATCTTGAAGCTATTTATATAATGCTCCATTTAAGAAATAAATAATATTGCAATTTTGGGATAGGTTTTTCCCCAACTAAACCTGTTGGCAAATGGTAAATATCTGGATATTGGCAGAATATATTCGATTCAAGTTATTTCTGCCATG
>NW_015209976.1:0-1201 GCF_001447785.1 Gekko japonicus | reverse complement strand
GCCAAGGATAACAATGTGCTTAAGTGCACCTAGCTCTATACTGAATTTGTACAGTGTGATGGCCAATGTGTAACCCCTAGCTTATTGTGATCAAGGATGTTTTCTTTTCTTTTTTAAGATCAAAGAAGAAATGCAGATATAAAACCCCCTGGAAAACACATCCCTTATCACTTGGTCTCTGAGATTGAACACATTATTGAACAGATGGCTAAAGACAGCATACATTTTGTCAGATTTGAAGCGACAGATCTTCATGGGGTTTCAAGATCAAAGAGCATCCCTTCTCGCTTTTTTCGGGTACGGTTTATGTTCCATGTTGCAAGTCTTCTATATTGTCCTTGCTGTTTACAGACAATCTGCTGCTGCACAAGCCTTCATCATGTACAAAGCAGCTTAAGTTTACAACAACTATTTCCCCTTTCATTCATCAGTACTTCGAAAGAATGCTGGCTTCTTTCAGCATCCCCAAACAGCCATTCCTCTGCCCTGAAGAAATGAAAATCTAAGGCAGACAGTGTGGGTTCTTTAGACATTCAGTAATCACCCTCCTTTTGTTTCTTTTTGTACATTTACTACATTAACGAGTGTCAGCAAATTGCAAGAGCAAATAAAAAAAGACACTGGTAGCATGTGTGTGGTTTTAGACTGTGCAGACTGCTGTCAGTGATGAAGAAGATATTGTTGAGATACATGGTGGCTTGAGAGTAACTTTGGCAATGCTGGTGATCAAAGGGCTTTCCTGCAATCTCATTTTACTCACTGTTGGGGATTTTTTCCTGTTTTCCTGTTCTGCACATGTTTTACTCCCTCTAGATGTCAATTCAATACCATACAGCTTTCCCCCCAGTATATGTCCCTGCAGATTTAAATTGCAGGTTTTTATGCTGGAAAAATGCTGTGTGATAGCAAATTGACCAGAAGGAGTAAAACACATGTGGAACAGGAAAAACCCCTGAAGAAACAGGAACTTTTCCATGAGCAAAATGAGAATGTGGAAAAGCCCAAACAAATATGAATTACATTAATTGGGAGCAATGTCAGAGACTCTGAGTCACATAAGCTTTTGGGAGCAGCAGGCTTTTACAGTCTAAAACCACACACATGCTACCCGTGTCTTTTTTTGTTTGCCCTCCCTGCTAGAGCAGACTCAGGGTGGCTTACAAAGGATAAACCATAAACACAATTATAACATAGGTAAAAC
>NW_015209975.1:0-1274 GCF_001447785.1 Gekko japonicus | reverse complement strand
CAGGAAATGACCCCTGGGCAAAGTAGTTTACAATGTGAACAAAACCACAATGATAAAGAACACCTAAAAGACTATAATGCCTGTTTGGGGGTTTGAGGCTTTAACACGCTACAATCATGAGTTTTTCCAGAGCACACTGATCTCTTCTGCAGAGATCCAGCCCTTCCCCCTCCTTTGGCAAAATGATCGACCAATCACATTTTAGGAGAGAACTGGGGGAGTTACTAGCGCCATCCTGCAGCCCGTCTACTGAAAACCCTGCTCATGGCTACGCAAGGGGGCTTGACCCCAAGAAAACGTTCATAAGATGGCGCTGTTATTACACAAAAGCAGAAGGGCATCAAAACTGTTATGTATCGGGACTGGAACATTTCAGGACCGTTCCTACTGGAGACTGGCTGACCTTGGAGCTCTAGAACAAAAGCCCACCAGGACTCGCCAATGAGGAATTAATGGTTCTGACAATGGCCTATCGTTGGTAGTTGTTTGGGGGAAGTGGGTGGAGTTTGCTTGCTATTTAAACAGGGCCGTTGGCCTTGGCTTTCCCCTTTTTGTTCTTGTTGAAGCACTAGTAAAGGAGAGCTGATCACTAGGCTTGGGGTCGGACCATCCATGGAACCCAGTATTGAACAGAAACAAAAATATTCCAGAGCACACTTAAATTTGGGATGATGGCCGCCGAAACTAGATTTGTGTGTGTGTGTGTTCTTTGGAGAGATATTTCCTCCCTTGAGATAGTTTGGCATTTGGTTTGGGGTAGGAAAATCTTAAGCAAACTCCAGAGGACGGCGGAAGACAGGAGGGCCTGGCGTGATGTGGTCCGTGGGTCGGACTCGACTGTGCGACTGAGCAACAACAACAGCAAAATCTACTACTCCCAAATGCATTTTGCGTCAGTTCTTTCACAAAATCATGCTAGGTGAGGTCCTAGCTCTGTGGCTAAGGCGCTGCAATAATGTGGATGCTTGACTATGGGACGGCTGCATGTGTAACAGAATGACCATGAGAATTCATAGGATCATAGAAACAAAGAATGTTGAAAGGGACTGTAGTGTATCCAGCCTGACATGCCCGGACTGGCTCAGGCACAAACACCACTAGCTTCATGTCTAAAGACAATGGGCCAGTAGGATCCTAGCCAGGCCCAATGAAAGGGCTAGGTCCACAGCCAGGAGGCCAATAGGTCTCTCGGTTACTGTAAATAGCCAATCGGGAGTGGGGTGTGTGTTTGGTGTGTTTGATGGTGGGTTTTCTGAAGGAATATAAGCCAGCCT
>NW_015209974.1:0-1243 GCF_001447785.1 Gekko japonicus | reverse complement strand
GGCTGGTGTGATGGAGTGCCTGCCAATTCTGTGAAACTGAACTTTGTCTAAACACGACTTTGTTATCTTATCACGGTTGTGTTTCTTACGAAGTTCCACTTGTCCCGTGATCTCTCGTCCTTGACTAATTCCATGAAACGGGCTCATTTTGAACCAGTTCCTTGGTCCATCAGTCAGTATTACCTACTCAGACGGGTAGCAGCTTCCCAGGGTCTCAGGCAGAGAAAGGCCTTCCACAGCACCTGCTGCCTGAACCTTTTAAGTGGAGATGCCGGGGACCGAACCTGGGACCTTGCATGCTAAGCAAATTCTCTGTCACCGAGCCACAGCCCCCCCCCCCAGATCCAATTTCCCTCAGCCAGTGTATCTCTGGTGTAGCGGTTAGGAATGCGGACTCTAATCTGGGAGAAGCAGGTTTGATTTCCCACTCCTCCACATGCAGCTGCTGGGAGGACCTTGGGTTAGTTACAAGTTCTCTCAGAGCTGTTCTGGAAAGAGCAGTCCTCAAAAGAGCTCTCTCAGCCCCACCTAACCTCACAGGGTATCTGCTGTGGGGAAGGGGAAGGGATTGTTAGCCACTCTGAGACTCCTTCGGGTAGTGAAGGCCAGGATATAAACCTAATCTCTTCTTCTTCTTTATCCCCACCCCCTCCGATGCCTTATGTTGCTGTTTCTCTATACGTTGCAGCTGTTTATTTCTCCCAACTTTGGCTACGGTTCTGGGACCCAACACTGAACACTCCGTCTCCGGAGGAATTGGAAAAGGTAGGTGCTTCTGGCTTAACGCAGGTACTTCTAGGGCTCTCTCACATCTCTCCATGCCCTGGTGCCTTTTCCAGGCCCCCCCCCCGTCCCCCCCAGAGCATCTTCAGCATGAGTCTGGGCAAGTGCCCACCCCTTTTCTGTAAAGTGGAATTCACGATAATATTTCACGTGGTCCTTTGGTGGCCGAAGGAGCGGTTGAAAGGAAGCAAATTGCCAAGCGCAGTTGCCTCTTCCCAGTTTCTTGCATGAAAAATAAAATCTTTGTTTCAAGACTTCATGTATATGTGATGTATATCTCTTTTGGCAGTCGGGCATTCTTTTTCAAAGCCAGCTTTTTCCCATGGGGCGCTTCCAGAGCTATGTGTGCACCAAGTGCCATCTAGTCGCAGCCGACTCATGGCGAGGTGACCCCATCAGGTTTTCAAGGCAGGCGATTAAGCAGAGATGGCTGCCCATTGCCTGCCTCTGCAGAGTCTTC
>NW_015209973.1:0-1267 GCF_001447785.1 Gekko japonicus | reverse complement strand
CTAGTGGTTTTCCCAATTTTCTTCAGTTCTTCAGCAATGAGTCGCTCATGATCTGAACCGCAGTCAGCTCCAGGTCTTGTTTTTACGGACTGGATAGAGCTTCTCCATCTTTGACTGCAAATTATATAGTCAATCTGATTTCGGTGTTGCCCATCTGGTGATGTCCATGTGTAGAGTCGCCTCTTAGGTTGTTGGAAAAGGGTGTTCGCTATGACCAGTGTGTTCTCTTGACAAAACTCTGTTAACCTTTGCCCTGCTTCATTTTGCTTTCCAAGGCCAAACTTGTCTGTTATTCCAGTTACCTTTTCACTTCCTACTTTAGCATTCCAGTCCCCTATGATGATGAGGACATCATTTTTTGGTGTTAATTCTAGGAGGTGTTGTAGGTCTTCATAGAACCGGTCCACTTCAGCCTCTTCTGCATCAGTGGTTGGGGCATACACTTGAATTACTGTGATGTTGAATGGTTTGCCTTGGAATCGGACAGAAATCATTCTGTCATTTTTGAGATTGTATCCCAGTACTGCCTTTTGCACTCTCTTGTTGACTATAAAGGCCACACCATTTTTTCTACGAGATTCCTGGCCACAGTAGTAGATATAATGGTCTTCTGAGTTAAATTCGCCCATTCCTGTCCACTTAAGTTCACTGATTCCTAAGATATCGATGTTCAGTCTTGCCATCTCATTTTTGACCACGTCAAGCTTACCTTGATTCATAGATCTTACATTCCAGGTTCCTATGTAGTATTGTTCTTTGCAGCATCGGACTTTCCTTTCACCATCAGACACATCCACAACTGAGGGTCCTTTCGGCTTTGGCCCAGCCGCTTCACTCTTTCTGGGGTTACGCCCTCTGCTCTTCCCCAGTAGCATTTTGGACACCTTCCGACCTGAGGGGCTCATCTTCTGGCGTCATATCTTGTAGCCTTTTGATACTGTCCATGGGGCTTTCTTGGCAAAAGTACTGGAGTGGGTTGTCATTTCCTTCTCCAGGGGATCATGCTTGGTTTGAGTTCTCTGCTGTGGCCTGTCCATCCTGGGTGGCCCTTCATGGCATAGCCCACAGCCTCATCGAACCACGCAAGCCACCTCGCCACAACAAGGCATTGATCCATGAGGGAGAAATAGGCACTTAGGAACACTTATTTGCATAGCATGCTTCAAGCTGATGTTTCCTGATTGGCCCGCTTGGCAAGGGCGGACAATCGTAATGTAACTAACAGGAGCCTCTCGAAAAATGAGTGTTCACCCAAAGCTCTCAATAC
>NW_015209972.1:0-1224 GCF_001447785.1 Gekko japonicus | reverse complement strand
ATGAGAGACCACCAAGGAAGCCCAGGGCCATTACACAGAGGCAGACAATCTCTGCTCCTTTCTTGTCTGCAAAACCCCATGAGCAGTTGCCAGAGGTGCTTTGCAATTTGACAGCACTGAAGTATTTATTATATTTCCCACCGATCCTCCCTCCTCCACCCCGGAACATTCCTGTAAGCGGCTGAATTATTCAACCAGACAAGCATAGCCCACGATCCTTTGCAAAGCTTTAGAACACAATGAGATCTGTGTGCTTTGCTTTTAGATCTTTTTTTTTAAAAAAAGTATTTTGTCTTCCAACAACCGCAGCTGTCTTGCTCATACATAGATCCCCCAAATCAATTAAGCACATACGTAACACATTGCAGATGGAATTACACAGGACTCGTACGACGGGGGGGGGGGGTTGCTGGTAACCCTTGGCAAATAACTCGTCACCTCAACCAGACAAAGAAGCATTTATGAATTGAAAGAGATATCCAGTTTTTTCCCTCCTTCAACCCTTCAGCCCATTGAGAAGCCCGAAATGACGATGTACAAGTAGGCAACCTAGTAAGAAACTCGCAAGGGTGTTTTCGTGGAACCATCTTTTGAGGATTTGGGGAGAAGTTAAGGTGGAATGCTATTAAAAAGACAGAGGGCTGCTGCCAAACATGGCGGTCTTGGGGGTCAGGTTCTCCCCTCCCCCTCTGTCAGGCCTAATTCTACTTACCCCGTCCCTTGAGGTTCATTTTCCCACCCCTGACAGACAATGATGCAAAGCTTGATGGGGAAACTCCAGTTGTAGGGATGGTAAAGCAGAGAGCAACTGGAATTAGACATCTGGCACGAGGCTGCCATTTTTGGTGGCAGCCTTGTGTTCCTTGCTTGGTGTGGTTCCATCCTTCGGAAAGAGAAAGGGAACAGCTGGCACACACCAGAACACAGCGTCTTTTCTTCAGCTGAAGAGAACTGAGCTTGACAAAAAGAGCCCTATAGACACCATCATATATATAGGGATGGGCACAAACTAGCTCACAAACATATGTTCGTGATGAATTTTCAGGTGGTTCATGGTTTGTGAACCAAGGTTCATGAGCTCAAGAATCACCACGAACTTCCCCGAATTTCAGGGTGTTTTGTGATGAGCAGAAAGCAAGGGCCCGAGCCATTTCAACCCCTGCTTTCTGCTCCTCACAAAAAAACAAACAGCTGTGCAATGGGGAGCAGAAAGCAGGGGTTTAA
>NW_015209971.1:0-1253 GCF_001447785.1 Gekko japonicus | reverse complement strand
GAAGGGCGCTCAAGAGGGATGGGAGTTTCCTAAAAGTAAGATACCGAAGGCACAGTCACAAAGGATTCCTATGAGAAGGGAAAATGGGACAAGCCTAAAGAAGCCAAGGTGGCTCCATAAATAGTTTTCTAAAGATTTGAGAAATGAAAAAGACTCATTCAGAAAGTGGAAGGAGGGCCTTATAACCAAGGATGAATACAAATAAATAACCAGTGCTTGTAGATGTGCTTGTAGATGTGGTGTTAGGAAAGCTAAAGTTCAGTATGAGCTTAGGCTAGCAAGAGACACTAAAAACAACAAAAAAGGGTTCTTTCCTTATGTTCAAAGTAAGAAAAAGAGCAAGGACATGGTAGGCCCATTGTGGGGACAGGAAAGTGAAATTGTAACTGGCGATGAAGAGAGGGCAGAACTGCCCAATCCCTACTTTTCCTCAGTCTTCTCTTGCAAGGGAAATGGTGTTCAACATGGCAAAAACAGAACACATGATGAGGGAATGGAGTTGCAGCCTAGGATTGACATAGGGGTAGTACATAAACACCTAGTTTCTTTAAATGAAATGAAGTCTTCGGGGCCAGATGAGCTGCATCCAAGGGTACTAAAAGAACTCACTGATGTAATTTCTGAGCCTCTGTCCATTATCTTTGAGAATTCTTGGAGAACAGGTGAGGTGCCAGAAGATTGGAGGCCAACAAATTTTGTCCCCATCTTCAAGAAGAGGGAAAAGGAGAATCCAGGTAGCTACTGACCTGTTAGCTTGATGTCTATACCTGTAAAAATTTTAGAACAAAGAGACACTCCTTGAGCACTTAGAAAGGATGGCTGTGATTACTAGGAACAAGCATGGGTTTCTCAAGAACAAGTCATGTCGGACTAACCTTATTTCTTTTTTCCAGAAAGTTACTACCTTGCTGGATCAGGGGAATGCTTTAGATATAGTTTATCGTGATTTTAGTAAGGCTTTTGATAAGGTTCCACATTATACTTGTTGACAAATTGGAAAAATGTGGTTTGGATCCTATGATTGTTAGGTGGATCTGTAACTGGTTGACAGATTGCACCGAAAGAGTGCTTGTGAATGGTTCCTCATCTTGGAGAGGAGTGACAAGTGGAGTGCCTCAAGGATCTGTCCTGGGACCTATTTTGTTCAACATCTTTATCAATGATTTGGATGAAGGGATAGAGGGAATGCTTATTATATTGGCAGATGATACTAAATAGGGAGGAGTAGCAAATATGGTAGAAGAGTCAGGATA
>NW_015209970.1:0-1241 GCF_001447785.1 Gekko japonicus | reverse complement strand
ACGGCCACCCATCTTGATCTATCTGAAGATGTGAACAGTGACTGATGAAAACTCCAACTCTGCACAGATTGTGTTAGTCTTTAAGGTGCTCCTGGATTCTTGCTCTTTTCTACTGCCACCGATGAACTAACACGGCGACCCACCTTGATCCCTACCCCGCTACAAATTTGGTTATTCTTTGTGGCGCTTCTGCACTCTTGGTCTTTTCTGCCCGCGCTTCCTGGCTGCGTTACCTTCAAGCAGCCTAGGTGGCGCCAGTGAGCACAAAAAGCAGTTATGGGCGGAAGTTGGGCGCGCTGAAGCTGGCGGTGGGCGTGATCTTTTTTCCATACACTTCCTTTGTTTTTTTTAAAAAGGTGGGGAGCAGTTCTCGCGATATCGGCCGGGATTCGGTCTTTTTCCGGCAAGGCCTGCGACAAAGATGGTGGGTGCAGTTTCTGTGTTGTTTCCTTTGGGCGCCGTAATCGGGATCCATCCGGCCTGAAAGGGCTGAAATGCGAGCTGGGGGTTGCGTGGTTTGTGAAGAAGGCGCAGGGAGAGGATTGGATTCATGTCTTTGGAGGCGGGGTCGTGAACAAAATGACGGGGAAACAGTGGGGATTAACGGGGAGGGGGAGAGCACCGGGTGAGCGAGAGAGAAAAGGCCGGGGGAGGGGCGCTTTGAGGGATTCTGCACGTGCATTCGTTCGCACGAGGCGTAATTAAGTCGCGGGACGAGTTGCCACGGGATGTGGTCACGCCTAGGGATGCCAGCCTCCAGGTGGGACCTGGAGATCCCCAGGAATTCCAGCTCATCTCCAGACTCGAGAGATCAGTCCCCCTGGAGAAATTGGATGTTTGGGAGGGTGAACTTTATGGCCTTGTACCCCACTGAGGTCCCTGTCCTCCCCAGGCTCCATCCCCAAATCTCCAGGAGTTTCCCGACCTGGGTCTGGCGACCCTTCCCTTGCATCCCCTGCCGGTGGCCAGAGGAAACCTGGCATCCCTAAGCCACGGCCATCAAAGGGGCTTGGCCTAACTTACACGAGGAGAAATGGAACTTCCATGTTCAGAGGTAGCGTACCTCTGAAACTGGTTGAAGGGCAGCGCTCTGTGTGTTTCCAAAGGGCATTTAGTTGGCTGTTGTGGGATGTCGCATGCTGGGTAGTAGGGACCCTAAACCTCACCCGGTAGGGCGCTGTTTGGGCATGAGATTGTTGATCGGGCGGGGGGGTGTTTCTGTAGGTCTCTTTCCCCCCAAA
>NW_015209969.1:0-1257 GCF_001447785.1 Gekko japonicus | reverse complement strand
TGAGCTCCCGCACCTCTTTTTGTACGAAACGCCCCCGGAAAAGAGAAAAGGTTCAAGCCTGGTAACAAGGTTGCCAACTCCAAGTGAGGGAATTCCTGAATGTTTGGGGATTAAGCCTTGGGAGGGAGGAGTTTTGGGGAGGGGAGGGACCTTAGTGGGGGGTATGATGTCATACAGGAAAGGCTGCCAACCTCCAGGTAACAGCAAAATTACAAAGCAGAAATACACAGCAAAACAGAACCACCAATCGAAAACTGTATACATGAATGAACACACCCATTGAACACAATTCTCTATAATGAAATCATGCACAAAAATAACAACAGGTATTTGTAACAATCCACGTAATAAAGCCCCTCCTCTTACTACTGTTGTGAAAGACATTGTGAACTCAAAATGGCACTCAAATGCAGATACACCCCAAAGTTCATAGTGTCCATAGGACTATTAATCAAACCGAAGGCATCTCATGGCTGAAAAAATTGCCAGTGGTCTCTAGGTTCATAAAACTTCTCAAGCAAAGAGCGAACGTAGTAAGGAAGACGGCTTGCAGTGCCAACTTGTGACTTCGCGCGATGGCTAGCTTCTAGATGCCTGCGTTTTGCTGGTGCTTTATCAAAAGTCAATGTTTTCGTCCGCAGCAATGTGTTTACAAAAATACAAGCCCATAAAACTGGGTCTCACGTGACTTTAATGGATTTTATTGGCTTGTATTTTGACTTTTGTTAAAGCATCAGTGTTGCAAGAGTGCTAATGTTTTAAGCATGTTCTTATTTTAAGTAAAAAAAAGACACCCTTTGTGTTTGCATCCTCTGTAAAGTTTATTTCTCTGCTCCCTGGCATTACATTTCATGACACGCATGGCTCGGCCCAACAAGGTCTCATTTATGTCAGATCCGGCCGCCATAACAAATGAGTTCGACGCCTCTGCCATAGAGTCCTCCCCCTCCAAAGCAGCCGCTTTCTCCAAGGGAACTGATCTCCGTGGTCTGGAGATGAGCTGTAATTCCAGGGGATCCCCAAGTCCCACCTGCAGGCCGGCATCTTTACCAACAGAGCTGAAAACTGGGGGTCCTTTGGAGGCCGGGCAGTGGCAGATCAGCCCTGATTTCCCTCCTCTCTGTTGCTCTCCCCATTGGTTGAGGGAGCAGATTTGCTGCTGCTGGATTTATGGCCGGTGGGCTGCCATGAAGCCCGGGCAGAGCACAGGGGCTTGATTAGAAAAGTTTAAAAATTGTTGTTGTTCAGTCGCACAGT
>NW_015209968.1:0-1234 GCF_001447785.1 Gekko japonicus | reverse complement strand
AAGGGTTTCATTGACCTCCGATACAGAGGCGGAGGGTGGACGAGTGGACGAAACAGGCTCCGACACTGGTGGGTTCAACTGCTGGGCTGGTGAGTCAAGGAGTTGAATAGGAGGAGCGGGGGTGACCTTTGCCAGATCCGATGCCAACGCTTCCAGAGGGATTGGAATCGGTTGCACTGCCTGAGTAAAAATGTGTGCAGGAGCCGATGTTCCATTCTTAGCGCTCTCTTTAAGGGACTTATGACTGCCCTTAGTAGAGCTCTTATGCCCTTCTTTCTTCTTTTTTGCAGGCGTGGACAATGCCAATCGAGCCATTGAGATTGGGCGCTTCGCTGTCAATGGTCCAATGTCGGAGGTCGATGTGGAGGCGATTGGCACTGTAGACGTTGGCGGCTTCGATGGTGCTCCCGAAGCCATTTTGCCACCAGAAGGAGTAGAGGGCAAGGTAACTGGGGTAAGCACTGATTCCAAGAGGGCGACCCAGAGTCTTGCAACTCAATTTTTACAAGTCTGGTTAGAGAAATTAGTGCATTGAGGGCAGGAATCCAGGCAGTGGGCCTTCCCTAAGCAGAGGACACACAAGGAGTGTCTGTCTGGAGGTGGGAGCTTACTCCCGCAGTTCAAGCACCCCTTAAAAAATCCCCAACGTTTAGCTATAAAATATCCAGAGGATGAAGAAAAAGTGTTGGGGGGCCCCAAGGCCAAATGAGGAAAGGAAAAATAACTTGTTTTTATACTTTATGAAGAAAAATAGCTGAGGTAAATCTCACCGACCGATGAAAAGAGCTGTTAACAGCGCAGCGGTCAGAAGAGAACTGGCAGTATGTCTGCACCCTGCCCCTTTGGACATGTGTGGTGGGGTTCCTGCGCATGCCAGGGATGAAGGTGCAAAAATCCTGTTCAGCTTTGGTACACCACTGATCGGATCAGCACAGGCATACTGGATCCCACGGGTGTGATGCACAGAGACCACGAAGAAGATCCTTATAAAGGAAACTACTGGTAGCACCTATGCAGACTCTTAGATGTTTTCATTGGGTTGGAGGGGGGTCAAGGGATTCTCAGGAAAAGTGGGGGAGGGTTGCAGTGGGAGGGGGGAATATGCAAACATTATGCTTGGCTGAACTACAGTTTTGGGCATTTTATGGGCAAGTGCCATGCCAGCTGCACCACTTTTAGTTTGTGGTACAGATACAACTTGAACAGGCAAATTCTCAACTAGTATCATGTTACA
>NW_015209967.1:0-1243 GCF_001447785.1 Gekko japonicus | reverse complement strand
TGCTACTGGACTCTTCCTCTTTTCTGCTGTTCTGATACATTGAATACCTGGTATTAGATGGCAAATCCTTGTGCTGCATAAACTCCAAGCAGTAGCATAAAAGCATTCTATACGTTGCAGCCCATCGAGATGGAGCATGACGTATCAAAGCGTACTAGCATGACATGAACATAGATTTAGCATGGCTTCCCTCTGGTCTACACCCTTATTATAGCCATTTGCCCTCTGCCACTAGGGGTTTCTTGGATCCAATCAGGAATCTCTCTTGATGGAACTTTCCAGAAGGTGTTAAGTTGCCCTGGGTTAACACTTGCTTCTAATCCCCCACCCCCTTCTGATTATACAACTGAGCATAGGTTCTCACAATTAACCAATTACCGCATTCTTGAGTCCGGTATTGAAAGAGATAGGGATGGCATCTACAGGAGGGCCCAAATCACAAACACTGGCAAGCTGGACTAGTCTCTTTAAGAATCACATTATCCCTTAACAGAAATTGGGGTGTTTTGCCTCATGGGGAGTGGGCGGCAAGCTGAAACTCTTGTGAGATCATCACAAGGAGACAACCAAGGCTTCGATTTGGATTGTTCAAGACAGTTCCAGTTTATCCGGGGAGGGGGCTAGGATCATGTGGTCACACGCTTGGCCCCTTCTATTCATTCGCTACAATAGCCAAACGTGGCTCTTCTACTGTGAAAAATAACTCTTTGTTCCTTTAAATCCACTATTAGCAAGACCTTTGCACGTTTCTGATCTCCCGAGCATGCAAGAATTCCACGCTGGCAAACTACTTATATTGGTAAGTCCGATTCCACCTTCCTTCTTATACAGCAACAGCGCGCAGAGCCAGTTGTGCTGAGTAGCAGTAACGGTTAACGGGGATGAGAAATGAACAGTTTGTTTTGTCTACTGTTTAGGCTTGTCTCCAGGTTGGGGAACTCCTGGGTATTTGGGGGTGGAGCCCGTGGAGGACTGGGACTTCAGTGGGGTACAATACCGTAGAGTCCACCCACCCTCCAAAGTATCTGTTTTTTCCAGGGGAGCTGATCTCTGTAGTCTGGAGGTGAGCTGTAATTCTGGGGAATTGTTTGATCCCACCTGGAGGCTGGCATCCCTGCTTTTGCTCCATTGAGAGATGTGGAGGCTCATGTCCTGAATGCAGGGCGGAAGAAGGAGGGAGTGGGTAGAGTCAAAAGTAAAGTAGATGGAGACTCATTGGAAGCAGGGCTATTTTTGGGCAGGA
>NW_015209966.1:0-1252 GCF_001447785.1 Gekko japonicus | reverse complement strand
TCTGACCTACTACCTGATTTTTTTTTTAGCTAGAGATGTCTGAGATTGAAACTGGGACCTTTGCATGCCAAGGAAAGAGGTTCTACCACTGAGCCACAATGCCTCCCCCTTTTAATTTAAGTCCTCTTAATTCTCCCATGTTCACTTGTTCTAACACATGCGCTGCTATATGCAAAGCTACAGCCACGGAATTTCTTCCATTGCAACCTCATGCTACATGTTTCTATGACTGCACTACAAAGCAGCCAGCTACTAAGGTCCTGATCAGACGGTCTTTACATCCACCCCAGGCACGGATGTCTGACAGATTTAAAGGGAATGATCAGACAGCGACATCTGGGAAAGGTGCCGCTTCTGTGATCAGCCCGTTTAGCCCTGCCAGGGAACGGTACTTAAAAGATACCGGTGGAAATCCGGCACTTTTGATTTCCGACGGGGCAATGGCGGACTTTCCTCCCAAACGGACCACCCCGAACGGCTGCTATTTAAAAAAATTCTTAGCAACATGCGCATAAACGTGTAAGCTCACGACAGCCGCAGAGCTCCGCTCAAACGTTCCAGACAATTTCATGTTTCTGAACAGCCCGTGAAATTTATGAACTGCATTAATTGAAATGGTACCTAGAGGGAGGTACTACTGAAAGTGCTTTAACTATTCAATTCTGCGCATGCGCAGAAAACAAGTACACGTTGAGGCGCAGATGCGCATGTGCAAACAGAATTGGGGGGGGAAAACCCCGACCGCGTGGCTCCTTCAGGTGAATGCCATCTAGACAATCCACCGCGGAGTACATGCGTGGTAAGGGGAGCTGTCTGGTCATGCAAGGCTGGATAAAAAAAGATCTGGATCAAATTAGAGCCGGGCCAGTGGTGGGATTAGCTGCCCGTCTGAATGCACCCTCAGTTAATCAGTTGGTCCGTTTCCCACTTTACCTGGAAGTGGCTTCCCAGTGTTCCAAGCACCATAGCTTCTACCTGACGATCCTTAAGTAGTTCAGACTCCCAGAGGCTCAGGTCTTGTGACCATAACTGGAGGAGGAGTTAGAGTAACTGGGGCCTAGTTGTAGCCCATATAAGGTTGTCAACTTCCAGGCAGAGCCTGGAGATCTGGAGTTACAACTGATCTCCAGATGACAGAGATCAGGTCCCCTGAAGAAAATGGCAGCATTGAAGGGTTAACTTTATGGCATGATACCCCAGTGAGGTCCTTCCCTTTCCCAAACCCCCAGCTTCCATCCTGAAATCTCCAGGA
>NW_015209965.1:0-1235 GCF_001447785.1 Gekko japonicus | reverse complement strand
TACATGCAGCTACTTGATCATATGTCCTATACACAGTTGTTTAAACCACAGTCCCTTTCACCTTTTTGCCCCATTTCTATTATAGTAGTTTCCTGTTAGGGCCGCGGTGGCTTAGAGGTTGAGATGCAGGGCTGCAGACCGGAAGGTCTGTAGCTCGGCAGTTTGAGACCCGAGTGCCGCATGACGGAGTGAGCTCCCGTCTCTGGCCCCAGCTCCTGCCGACCTAGCAGTTCGAAAGCAAGAAATTGCAAGGAGATAAATAGGTACCGCTTTGGTGGGAAGGTAGCGGCGTTCTGTGCGCCTCGGCGTTTACTCATGTCGGCCACATGACCACAGAAACATCTTCGGACAGCGCCGGCTCTTCGTCTTGGAAACGGAGATGAGCCCTGCCCCCTAGAGTTTGATTTGACTGGCTTGCGAGCAAGGGAAACCTTATATTCCTGTTATTTTTATAGAAAAGCTGTCTTAACTCCATCTTGAGTCCAATGGCACCTTTAAGACCAACACAGGCTGCGGTCACACGGAGCATTAGGCACGCTAGAGAGACGGAAGATAGGCGGATTTTCCGGGCGCGATCTCACCGCCACATCTGGGAAGCGTAGAGCTCCCGTGGCTCACCCGAGGCTTCACTCCAAAGATGCGGGGTAAAAAACTAGTACCTCCGAGGTACTAGTTTCCGGAAACCGCAGGGCAAGGGCGGGCGTCTGATCACGTTTCTGGTGGTAGTTCCGAGCCCATGTCCCCTCGCAAAAAGGTGTTTCCCCCCCCCCAAGTCTCCACGAATGCGCACAAGCACCCAACGGGGCATGCACACACTTTAGTTTCAAAAAACCCACAACCCCGTTTGCCTCGTGGCCCCGCTTCTTTGCAGCGCCGCAAGAGTGTCCTGTGATCGGCACCTCCCCCCTAACCACGGGACATCTGCTCGCGCAACCGCACGTTATTTTGCCCCGGGGCAAACAGCCACGCTTCCCCCCCGCATTTTCCTGCCCGTCTGACCAGGGCCAAAGTTTAATTCTGGGTGTTAGTATCTGAAGAAGTGTGCCTGCACAAGAAAGCTTTGCTGGTCTTAAAGGTGTCCCCGGGACTCAAACTCTGTTCTGTTGCTTCAGACCAACATGGCTACCCACCTGACTCTATCAACCATTACATGTTTCGGTGTATCTGAAGAAGTCTGCGTCCACATGGAAGCTTATACCCAAAATCAAACTTCATTGTTCTGTAATTAATTATTG
>NW_015209964.1:0-1399 GCF_001447785.1 Gekko japonicus | reverse complement strand
ATCTACCTTGAGTGCCTGTGAGAAAGGCAAACTTTCAATAACATTAAAAAAAGAAAACAAACTTTAAGAAAATCCTTTAAAACCACGTGTATCAACTACATATGAGCAGTTGATTAGACATTGGTAGAATCAGTAGTGGAGTTGTAAATAAAGCCGGTTTGGTGTTGTAGTTAAGTGCGCGGACTCTAATCTGGGAGAACCGGGTTTGATTCCCCACTTCTCCACTTGCACCTGCTGGATGACCTTGGGCAAGCCATAGTTCTGGCACAGCTGTTCTTGAAAAAGAGCAGTTTCTGTCAGGTTTCTGTCAGAGCTCTCTCAGCCCCCACCTACCTCACAGGGTGTCTGTTGTGGGGAGGGGAAGGGAAAGGAGTTTGTAAGCCGCTCTGAGACTCCCTTGGGTAGTGAAGGGCGGGGTATAAATCCAATCTCTTCTTCTCTTCTTCTTCTTCTTAAATCATAGTTAAACACTGACAATTTATGTTCACTTTTCAGGGAGAACCTACCAGGTGGATATGTTTCTTAATATCTTACTGGGGTGAACAGATAGGCCAAAAAGTTAAGAAGATATGCGACTGGTAAGGGTTGTCATGTATTTAGTCATAGATTTCATACTTATTCATGTTCTGTGTCTTTAGCTTTACAGAGATTTTGCTGCCGTGTTAAAGATTAAAAAATTCTTACCAGTGTCGTCTGGTAGTTACACAAGCAGTGTTTGTTGATGGTGTGCACCCTCCACTCATTCATCATCATCAATCAATCAACAACCAGTACAAATTAGAAACAAAGCTATACAATGAAAGCATTGAAAAATAAAATTGGTTCAACTAATTACCAATAGTTGGAAATCTCTAAAATTTAAAATCCATACATAAAATTTCACGACGAATTCTACAAGCACCTGAAAAAAAATTCAGTGCAGCTAATCGGCGACCTGTTGATTAGCATCCATTAAAAGCTTCTTTAAGATATCAACATCCTGGATAATTATTAATCAGAGGGGAAATTATATTTACCCGGACTTCCTGATAAAAACGACAGTAAAACAGTTTATGTTCAATTGATTCCATTCTAGGGAATGCACCTTGTGTGAGACTCCCTGTGTCCTACTGATCCTGAGAGCCAATTCACACATTACATTTTTAGGTACACCCTTGAAATATTAGCTGCACACCCCGCAGACGTAATGTGTGGATAATGCAAAACCAAACTATTTTGGAATGACGTGTTTCAAATCAGTAGAAAAGAGCAAGAGCCCAGGAGTGCCTTAAAGACTAACCAAATTTGTGGCAGGGTGTGAGCTTTCATGAGTCGCTGCTGACTTCTTCAGATACAGCTAGAATGTGAATCCATCTGCCCTTCATATTGGGAAGTGAAGTGATTTCAGATGCCGAATGAC
>NW_015209963.1:0-1164 GCF_001447785.1 Gekko japonicus | reverse complement strand
TTAAGTACCTCTTGGTATTTGCTTTCTATGAGTTCTTGCATTGTGAGAAAGGGCGAAGAGTACCTCTTTCTCCACCTGCTCTGTCCCATGCATAATCTTATAAACCTCGATCATGTCACCCCTCAGCCGTCGTTTCTCCAAGCTAAAGAGCCCCAAGCGCTTTAACCTTTTTTCATAGGGAAAGCGTTCCAACCCTTTTATCGTTCTAGTTGCTTTTTTCTGCTTTCCCCCCCGATGCTCTTTTTCAGAGCTCCCAGTCCCACCTTCAGAAAACCCTCTCTGATGAAGGGAGCTCTGACTCTTGAAATCTCGTGGCCTGGAAATCTTGTTGGTCTCTAAGGTGCCGCTGGACTTGAATCAAACTATTCATGTTCCAGGACTCTTTTCCTACCCTCTAAAAAGGAGGATCCAAGGATACAGAGGGCAAAGAGTCCTGGGAGATAGAGCTACCTTTGCAAGTAGGCAATTCCTGGGACTTACCCGTTTCACGCAGAAAGCAGGACATGACCGCGTGAAGCTGCCGTATACCGAATCAGACCACTGGTCCATCAAGGCCGGTATTGCCTACTCAGACTGGCAGTGGCTCTCCAGGATCTCAGGCAGAGGTCTTTCACATCACCTTCTGTCTGGTCCTTTCAACTGGAGATGCCGGGGATTGAACCAGGGACCTTCTGCATGCCAAGCAGATGCTCTGCCACTGAGCCACAGCCCTCTTTGCAGCTCTCCAGGGTCTCAGGCAGAGGTCTTTCACATCACCTTCTGTCTGGTCCTTTCAACTGGAGATGCCGGGGATTGAACCAGGGACCTTCTGCATGCCAAGCAGATGCTCTGCCACTGAGCCACAGTCCTCTTTACAGCTCTCCAGGGTCTCAGGCTGAAGTCTTTCACATCCCCTACTGCCTGATCCTTTTCACTGGAGATGCCAGGGATTGAACCTGGGACCTTCTGCATGCCAAGCAGAGGCTCTTCTACTGAGCCATAACCCCTCTTTACAGCTCTCCAGGGTCTCAGGCAGAGGTCTTTCACATCACCTTCTGTCTGGTCCTTTCAACTGGAGATGCCGGGGACTGAACCTGGGACCTTCTGCATGCCAAGCAGCTGCACTATCACTGAGCCACAGCCCCTGTTCAATATGCATCTGAAGCTGCCTTCTACTGAATCAGA
>NW_015209962.1:0-1255 GCF_001447785.1 Gekko japonicus | reverse complement strand
CTCAGTAAGTTCTAAGGGGTCAGACACCCTCCCCAAAAGCCTTGGGCCAAGGCTTATTCCCCACCTCGGACTCCTCAGAGCTCCCCTTGAATTCTTCATTGGAGATTGTGCCTTTATGCAGAGCTCCCCTTGAATTGTGCCTTTATGCAGGAGGCTGAGGAATTTCATCTGACCACTTTTTTCCTCCAGACAGTTGGTGACACTAGATTAAGTATTTATGAATCAGAGAAAAACAAAACTCAATTCAGGAAGGGTCATAGCTCATTAAATAGATTATTTGTATCAAGTAAATAAAAAATGTGGGTTTTCTGTGCTTTGCGGGTTTTTTATCAGTTGGGCTTCATTAACTGTGTCAAGGGTTAGCGTGGCACGTCTTTTTTCAATTGTGTCTAAAGTTCTAAATACGAAATCCTCTTGCAGGTGCTTGAGACTCGCACCCGATGAACCCGATCCGGTTTGCCCCCATTCATCATGTGGGTCAGTGAAGTTCAGGAGCCAGAGTGTTGGGTTATGACTTGGTGGATCTGGGTTCAGATCCACAGTAGGCTTGGAAGGTCTTTGGATGCCCTTTATCCTGTCACATTTTCAGGCTAACAGACCTTGCAAGATAGTTGTAAGGATCAGGGCTTTTTGCCTGTCGGAGGGGCATTCTGGAATCTCTCCCTCTCCTCTCTCCCCGTCCCCCATCCTTTTTGGTGCTGTTATCTGACAGAGTCAAATCACACCGGATGCTGTTTAAGAACAATTGTTTCCCCCCCAACTCTATCTGGCTCTCCCTTCCCAAGTCTCCTGTTCCCCCTCTGAATAGAAAACGAGGAATCTTTGACTATCGACAGGAGGAATTTCCAGGGGCCGAGATGAAAACTAAAAAAGGCAAATAGGTTCTTGAGGGGCTTTCTCTGCGGCGCTCTCTCTTCGGTCGAAGAAACTCTCTTGCTATGCCTCTGTTGTGATGTTGACAGACAATTGTTGGGAGGGTGGCAGAGAGAGTGGCAGTGTTGCGCCAGATGTTCTGCCCTGCACACCAGGGTAATTTCTGGGAGATATCACTCACTCCGTGCCCCAAGCCCGATCCTATCCTTTTTTGTGTCCCAAAGGGCAGTGAAGGAGTTTTCCCACCCAGACAAAACATGAGAGCGACTGCTGTCTGTGTGAAGGCTTTTGCGTCTCCATGCTGCTGGTGCTCTGTCTGAAACCTGTTGAATCCGCCTGCTTTGTGTCCAGGCAAAGGTTTCTTCTCCTTGTCTCTCCCCGC
>NW_015209961.1:0-1268 GCF_001447785.1 Gekko japonicus | reverse complement strand
AACCATTTGGTCAGGTGTCAAAGTTGTATGGCCATGGTAACCTTTGAATTGCAGATGCTTGCCTGGTCCAGAAGATAGTAAGCAGGATGTTTTCTTTGTGATTCAAACCAGATAAGAGGGGGTTACAAGTCATCCAGAAGATCTTTAATGGTGGAAAGTTGTTGTTTCCAAGAGTCCATGTGGCTGAGCATAATGGAGAATGTCTTCTTTGTCCCAAGGCATGATGGGAAGGTCTGGGTGTGAGTGCGTGTGTCCGTTCGCATACCTATGCAGGCAGAGCAGGCCCTTCACTTGGCATAGCAGCTTTCAGGTGCTAGCAAATCAAAGCAAGCAAACTCAAAGCACACAGCATTTCCCATCCCATACACACAAATGCAGAGACATTACAGACATCAGCATAGCACAAATAAAATACGTTTTAAGCACACTTGCCAACAAGGTGCAGGGACGTCATGGGGACAGACATTGGCCATGGTCCCAGAAGTGACATCATGCCTCTATGGGAGTTGCTGAGTTGCTGAAATTTTATGGTAAAGTTATGGTAAAGCCCTAAAGAACTCCCCCCGCCCCGGAAATGATGGCCATTGTGGTTTTTATCTCCTGTTGCTGCTCTGAGCAGCAGGTGGGGATGAGAGGTGGGGGTGGAGGATCCTCTGTCTCTGCTGAGGGAGTAGCAACCCTGTGGACCAATCACAAAATGTTGGGAGGTTCCAAGTTAAGTGTCCTCAAGGGTTGCCAGTTCTGGGTTGGAAAATTTCTGGAAACTTTGGGGGTGGCGTCATGAGTTTGGGGGGTTTGGGGTTTGGGGAGGGGCCTCAGCATGGTACAATGCCACAGAGTCCACCCTCCAAAGCAGCCATTTTCTCCAGGGGAGCTGATCTCTGTCAGTTGTAAAAGCAGGAGATCCCCAGGCCCCACCTGGAAGCTGGCAGCCCTAGTGTCCTCCTATGACAGAGGCAGCGGTAGTCCCTCTGAATGACACCCAGCACCATTGTCCCAGCCTGAATCTGTCCCACTGTGAATATTTGGGCCTGTTGGGGAAACCCATGTGTGTATTCCAAGGAACATGTGGGGTCTCCCCAAATAGCTCCCCCAGGGACCAGCTTGTGAAAAGGGTGCTGGTAGGGATGCAGAAGCCCTTTCTCCTTGTGCACTGTAGTTCTGATACTGATCAGGTACCAATCAGGATAGGAGCTGAGGAGAAGCCACAACTCATCTGTGATGGCATTACATCTAACACAAGGTTAGGCTTGCCAAGTCCCCCCGGG
>NW_015209960.1:0-1274 GCF_001447785.1 Gekko japonicus | reverse complement strand
TCTGATTCTATAGTTAAGCCAATTGCATACTAATAATTATAATACCCCATCTTTATTAAATAATAGAGCAATTTGGCTAACAGTGCCCCTGGGAACATTCCCCCAACGTTGTTTGTAAGCTGCCCTGAGCCGGCCTTGGCCGAGAGGGTGGGATAAAAATTTAAGAAATAAATAAATATCCCTGAGGGCACCTCGCAACCCTTCGCGGCCAGCTTTTATGAGCCATGAAGGGCACCGATCAAGGCAGCACATGGATGGGTGTACCATCGAGAGCAAATTGTCAACTTCCTCAAGGCTGAGTGGACTGAAATAATCCAAAATAGGACCAGAAGACATGCATGGGGCCTTGAGTTCACTCACTGTTTCAACTGTGACGGGGAGTTCACGGTGGAGCAACAGGACTTTATCTGCAAAATAGCTTGCAAAAGCCTCACAGCCAATTTCCAATTCCCTAACATTTGGTCAGCCCTGTGTCAGCTCTGTTAATGACGGAATAGTTCTAAACAATTGTGCTGGGTGTGAGCTAGCAGACGCAACTGCAGCCGCATAGAACTCTCTTTTCGCGGCTTTGACTGCCATCTCATAGGATCTCATAAACGTCCTATAGGATGCGCTTGTTGCTTCATCACAAGCATGCTGCCGCCATTTCTCTAGTCATCTGAGCCCTCATTTCTTCAGCCGTAGAGGGCATCCGGGTGCGATCTTGTCAATGGCAGCCGAGAGTCAGCCATGCCAATTCTTGAGTAGCTCATCTCATGCATCTAATGAGCTACCAGGGGGCATAGAATTCCGTAGAGCCATCTGAAGCCACTGAGGGTCCATTTGGCTCTACGGGCAAGCTAAAATGTGCTCGCCACCCAAACAGGATCAGGGGGCCACATTCATGTGAGCCTTCAAGGCATGGTGGTCTGACCATGGAACTGCCATAGCAGTAATCCGGTCCACTGTGACCCCCACTGTGAAGATCAAATCAAGCATGTGACTGGCTCTGTGAGTGGGGGCTGTTACATATTGGGAGAGTCCCAGTGCCACCATGGGTGACACCAGGTCCACCGCCTGTGAAGAGGCCACATCATTGGCATGGACACTGAAGTCGCCCAGGACTATCAGTCTAGGGTACCAGGGATGACAGGCCATCAGCTGGTGCATTGGGCATTTGGTACACTAACCAAATAGCCAAACTCTCCCCGGCTTCCCACACAAAGCCAGCATACTCTATGCATGTGAGCCTCAATGGCAGGAACATCCTGAAGGAGTAAGCCTCCCGTATGAAC
>NW_015209959.1:0-1282 GCF_001447785.1 Gekko japonicus | reverse complement strand
ATGGTTAAGACAATAAACTAAACTTGAACAGCAGGGACATTTTGATACAATAATTCAGAGCAAGAGGTGTCAGTTATCAGACAAAATATTGCAAGAGTGCTAATGTTCTAACCATGTTTTTATTTTAAGTTTAAAAAAACCTCATTTGTGTTTGTGTCCTTTATAAAGTTTATCTCTCCGCTACCTGGCATTACATTTTATGACACACATGGCCCGGCCCAACAAGGTCTCATTTATGTCAGATCCGGCCCTCATAACAAATGAGTTCGACACCCCTGTCCTAGAATTACAACTGATCTACAGAGATCTGCTCCTCTGGAGGAAATGGGAGCTTCAGAGGGCAGACTCTAGGGGGTCGTGTCCCCACTGATCTCTCTCTCCTCCCCCAGACCCCACCCTCCACAGGTACTCCCCCCCCCACATCTCCAGGAATTTCCAAAGCTAGCGATGGCAACCTTATCTGGAGTACAAGTTTTGCTTTGTCTATCCAGATACTTCATAACTCCTCAGACATTCTTTTCATGCAGGAGGCCAGTGTATTAAAGAAGAACTAAAAGAGCCCCAGTTTAGAGAAGTCCTCCAAAAAGGTTAGGTCTTTACAGCCAAGGGTACAATGAACGGAGTCGACGGTTTGGAACGCGAGCAGAATAAACACCCCTCTAAAAACAGAAACGCATTTGGATACATAACTTTGCTTAGCACTGAGCCTCGCCTCCTATGTTCAGATTTGCTTGGGCAGAAGAAATGGCATTTCTCTGGATGCCACCTTGTGAATGCTGTTGACCTTGGAGGGCTGGCCCAGGATTTAATTTCTAAAATAAGAACACCAGAATGGCCTTGCTAAATCAAACCAATGGTCCATCAAGGCATGCACTTTGGGCCAAAATAAGACCCAGCCACCACCCCATATTGACTGAGATATCAAGGCATTTATGGGCAGGACAGAGGCCCGGAGGGAAGGATGTATGCCCTCTTCCACACTCACAAATCCTCCTTTCTTATTGCTTAATCTGGCTCTCAAGTTAACATCACAAGTAAAGACAGGGCTGAGTACCCCACATTTCCCTCAAAACATCTAGTTTGGCCCTCTGCCTCACTGACCAGCTAAAGCTTGGGGAAGGCACAGAAGGACCACAGGAAAGAAGATAACCTTTCCTATGTGTTTGCCCTTAGCACAAGGTAACTAGGGCTTGTTGCATGGCCTCCTAGCCCACACTGAGAACAGTAAAGAGCGCACCCTTTGGTCTACGCTAAGACCAGAAGCACATGACATCTCATAGAC
>NW_015209958.1:0-1267 GCF_001447785.1 Gekko japonicus | reverse complement strand
AAGGTCAACAAACCAGTACAGAGTCAGGGTGTCATGGGTGATGGTGAGAGGGCACTGATGGCTTCAGCAGACTCTACAGCTGGCCCCTCTGAAGCTTCAGATATTGACAATTTGCATTCGCCACCCGCATCAGCACCTGGCTCAGCAACAGCTGATGAGGAGCAGCTACAAGTAGAAAGTCCCACCCGACTCGCCCCCGTGGGTTGCTCGCTTAGGAGATTGACTCCACCAGGACTTGGTGACCAGGTGGTGTGCAGCTCACTTATGGAGCAGATGGTCGTTCAGCCCTGAGTTTTGACAGACGCTTGGCTGCTTGTGCCGTTCGCTAATTGGAAACAGCAGCAGAGGATTATTTAGCTCCATGCTCTAGGCTGGCTTCTTCGTGGAAGCAACTAGTCAACCTCACGATGCTCTTGCGTCCACTATGCCTCCCATTTCCAGACTTTGCTCCTGCTCCGATCTTTCCGCTTTCTGACCACGGCTCTGAATGACTCCACTCCCAGTTTGTGCTTTGGACTTTCTCTATCAGTTCCTGCTCCATTCCTTTTTGCTTAGACCTCAGACTGGACTTGGACTCCCCCCCTGCCTGTACCCCAGCCTGTGACACAGGAAGCCAAAGGTTCAGTCCAAAGGTCAGGGGAACAGGAAAGGTCTGGAGTCCTGGGTCCAAAGCTTGCAAGCCAGGGCAGGAGATGGGGTCTGGGTTTCTCGGTGGAAAAGCAAGCACAGGTTAAGAGGACAGGGTGCAAGGCAGCAAGGCAAGGTAGTAATCTGTTCACTGAGTCAGCTAGCTCACAGAGGGGTTGGCGAGCAAGGTTGCTTCCATGTGAACCCTTGCTCAGCATTTTTCTTTTATCTGCCTCATTAGTTGACTCATCCCCTGAAGCCCAGTAATGATCCCCTGAAGCCCAGGTTTTGCTACTTACCAGCTTGTCATTCCTGCTCCTGTAACAACTCTACTCCAGGAACCAGCACTGATTGCTGCTGTGCAAGTAAACGGGCACTTCTTTGTCCCGCTCAGGCTGTCAAGCACTCTCTCCGTCTTCTGCACTCTGCTGGTTCAGGAGAAGGCAGCAGTGAATGACACTCTGATCTCTGTCCCATTTCTTTCATCTCCTGCCAGAATGAGCAACTCTCACTTCCTGATGCTTCTTTCACTGGATCTGCTTCTAGACCCAGCTGCTCAGTTGGGAATTCCATTGGTGCAGGAACTGGTTCTTCCATTTCCTCATCCTCAAATGAGGAGGCAGTTGGCTGGCCCATGACA
>NW_015209957.1:0-2167 GCF_001447785.1 Gekko japonicus | reverse complement strand
AGGATGGCCCCAGTGCAAACTAATTTATGAAGCAGCTGAATCACTCGCTCACACAGGAAGCGATTTTTCTCAAGGCTAGTTTGTCCAGGGTCACTGGCATGAAACAGGGGTCACTGGCAGTGTTCCCTCTAAGCTGAGTTAGTGTGAGCTAGCTCACAGTTTTTTAGCCTCCAGCTCGCACATTTTTGTCTTAGCTCAGGAAGGATGGCCCCAGTGCAAACTAATTTATGCAGCCGAATCACTCGCTCACACCTGTCATGCCCATAGCCCACAAAGTAGAATTTTTGCTCAGAGGAGTCCACAGTTTAGAGTGAGAATTGGTCACTTGGGGTATGAGGGGGAGGTACTTATGAATTTCCCACATTGAGCAGGGGGTTGGACTAGATGACCCTGGAGGTCCCTTCAAACTCTATGATTCTATGCTTCCATGATTCTAGGTGCAAGTACAGTTGCCATCTCCAGGTTAGGAAATTCCTGCAGATCAGGGTTTGGTGAGAGGCTGGGCCTCACTGGGGCAGAATGCCACAGAGTCCCCCCTCCCAAGTAGGCATTTCTTCCACGGGGTCTGATCTCTGTGGTCTTGAGATTAGCAGTAATTCCAGGAGATCCCCCGGTCCCACTTGGAGGCCGGCATCCTGACCACTGGGACTACTTTTACTACTTGGAGGCTCAGCAGATAGATCGCTGCGGTCTGGAGATCAGTTGTGATTCTGGAAGAGCTCAAGGCCCTGCCTGGAGGTTGACAAGCCCAGGTGCAAGCTGCCTTTACCTCACCGGACGACGGTTACGCGTCTCAGCCAGTGTTCCCTCTAAGCTGAGTTAGTGTGAGCTAGCTCACAGTGTGTTAGCCTCCAGCTCACACATTTTTGTCTCAGCTGAGGAAGGATGGCTCCAGAGCAAACTAATTGATGCAGTAGCCAAACCGCTGGCTCACAGCTTTAATGCCAGCAGCTCGCAAAGTAGAATTTTGGCTCACAAGACTCCACAGCTTAGAGGGAGCATTGGTCTCTCAGCAGGTGGACAGCAGGTGGACAACAGGAAGAAAGGCTCACCGGTCCAGTCCAAATCCACACCCAGATGGGGAAGAAGCTATTCATGTCGAGGCAGAAGACCAGAAATGTTGTGGCGGGGTGGGATGAGGACATTAACGCATCTCTCGGTCATTTGCCATGCTTATGGCTGGAAAGTACATGAAAGACCACGATCTCTCGGAGTCGGTCGCGGGTCAAAGCCCTAGATCTGCCCACTTATTTTGGCCCAGAAAGACTAAAACCTTTCAGATCCTTGAAGACTGCACACAGTGCTCCAGGTGAGGCCTGGCCATCGCAGAACAGAGCGGAACTACCACCTCCCTTGACCTGGACACGATGCTTCTGTTAATGAAGAGGAGGACGAGGAGGAGATTGGATTTATACCCCACCCTTCACTACCTGAAGGAGTCTCAGAGTGGCTGACAAACTCCTTTCCCTTCCCCTCCCCGCAACAGGCACCCTGTGAGGGAGGCGAGCCCTGAGAGAGCTCTTTGGAGAACTGCTCTTGAGAGAACAGCTCCGAAAGCACTGTGACTGACCCAAGGCCACACCAGCAGCTGCATGTGGCGGAGTGGGGAATCAAACCCTGTTCTCCCAGATTAGAGTCTACACCAAACTGGCTCTAGGCTGGTTTACTCTCCCCAGCCACCCTTTCCGCTTCCCCGGTTCATCCCATTTCTAATCAGGCTGCAAACAGATTCTTCACCAAATGCTTTCTCTTCTCTCCCCACTCCCCCCCCCGCCCTCCATCCCAGAGTCAATATGACAATCTACCAGCCCTATTGACTCAGGTCCGGCTTCGGTCAATAAATCAGAAGCTTGACAGCTCACAAGTCGGCTGTGGGGAAGGGAGACACGTGGGTTAACTGGAGTGGGGGTGCTTCAAGATGGCTTCTTGGCCCCAGACCTGGGGAGCCCACCCTCCAAAAGCATCCATTTCCCCCAGGGGAACCAATCTCTATAGTCGGGAGAGCAGTTGCGATCCAGGCCTCACCTGTAGGTTGGCAGAGCTAGCTGGGATGTCAGGCCTTCCGGCATCAGTCTGTGAGGTCTCTCGTGAGAGGCTGCCTTGCGTCAGGTGTTAAGGCCTTTATTTGCCTAATCAGAGTTGCCAACCTCCAGGAGGCACCTGGAGA
>NW_015209956.1:0-1274 GCF_001447785.1 Gekko japonicus | reverse complement strand
CAACAGACAAATAAAACAGTTAAGAACAAGTCCACATACTTATGGTTAGAAGTCCATAAAACTCAATTAACATAACATATGATGGTGAAACAGTTTGACAAAGCTCCCAGGTGTTTGCTGTATGTGTACCCAAAAAGGACTGGCATATTGAGCAAGTGGGCGAAGCCACCACTGGTGGCACAGGTTGATATAGTGCACCACACAGGGTGGATTGGAGCAGAGGAAGCTGATGTAATTGGACGCCTGCTGCCTCGACCAAAAGCCTGGTGGAACAACTGTTTTGCAGGCCCCGTGGAACTGTAATAAGTTCTGCAGGGCCCTGATCTCACTTGGGAGAGTGTTCCACCAAGCCGGAGCCAGAGCTGAAAAGGCTCTGACTGGCCAAGGCTAAGCAGTTGTCTTTTGGGCCAGGGATCACTAGAAGGTTCGTTCTGATGAGCATAAGGCTCTTCAGGGGACATATTGGGAGAGACGGTCCTGCAGATATAGTGGTCCCTGACTGCATAGAGCCTTAAAGGTTAATACCATAACCTTGAATCTGATCCAGTACTCGACAGGGAGCCAGTGCAGCTGGTGGAGCAGTAGCTGTATATGCGCCTGCGAAGACACCCCAGTCAGGAGGCGCACCACTGTATTTTGGACCAGCTGAAGTTTCCTGGTCACATTCAAGGGCAGCCCTGTGTAGAGTTAGTTGCAGTGGTCTAGCCAAGTTATGGGAAGAGAGATTTAGCAACATTCGTGACTTGGGCCTCCATTGAAAGCAAGGCGCCCAAGATCACTCCTAAACACTTCACCATTGGTGCTGGCCTTAATAATGCTCTATCAAGGGTTGGGAGCTGGATTCCCTTTCTTGCTCCCCTAGGACTTAGGCATAGGACGTCCATGTTAGATGGATTTAGTTTCAGTTGACTCTGCTGCAGCCAACCAGCCACAGCCTCCAGTACCCTGGTAGAGTCCAGTTGTCTGACCATCAACAGATACAGCTGGGTGTCATCAGTGTACTGATGGCCAACCAGCCCAAACCCCCAGACCAACTGGGCAAGAGGGTGCATATAGATGTTAAACAACATCAAGGAGAGGCTCACCCCCTGAGGGACACCGCTTTCCAGAGCATAATATGGCGAAACCCTCTCCCCAATCACCATCCTCTGTCCCTGACCATGGAGAAAGGAGACCAGTCACTGCAAGCCAGTCCTCCATATCCCTGCATCGGCAAGGTAATGAGTCATAAGATCGTATTTGACCGTGTCAAACGGCTGCTGTTAAGTCAAGCA
>NW_015209955.1:0-1286 GCF_001447785.1 Gekko japonicus | reverse complement strand
TCACCTCGAGAGTAGACTACTGTAACGCTTTCTATATGTGGCTGCCCTTGTCGCAAATTCGGAAGCTGCAGCTAGTGCAGAACGCCGCAGCCAGGCTGTTGATGGGCCTACCTAGATGGGAGCACATCCAGCCTGCACTGAAAGCACTGCAGTGCGCTCCTGCAGGAAATGACCCCTGATTTCGGGAGATCTCCAGGCCCCACCTGGAAGCTTTAAAAACCATGACATGCCTGAGGGACTGCCTTTCCCCATATATACCCCAGAGAGCACTGCAGTTGGGTTCACAGGATCGATTGACCCTCCCGGACCCCAAGGATGCCAGGCTCGCTACGACCAGGGCCAGGGCCTTTTCAGTGGCGGCTTCTTACTGGTGGAACAAGCTCCTGAAAGAGATCAGGGCCCTGCGGGATAAGGGCCTGCAAGATGGAGCTCTTCCACCAGGCTTTCAACTAAGGAGCCTCCCTTACTATTACCATCAACTAGCCCGGCCCGGTCATTATACCCTGCTGAGATCGCCACAGCAAATTGACACTGAGTGTCCAAGGCCGGGGCACCCACCCAGAACCTCTTTCTAGAGGCCATTGTATTTATTTCCAAACGGACCTTTTTCCTAGTAATAAATAAATATAAAATAATATAAATAACCCTCTGTTGTCACAGTGAATGCCAATGTATTTGCAGCATCAACCAGACCAGATAATCATCTTGTGTCGAAACAGCCTAACTATAATTCAGACATCACAAATGAATTTATGACAAACAGCATTAGTAGCCGTAACTTCCTTAAAAAGGCGCTTTAAATCTAAGACACAACATCTTGTCTAATATTTGCTGCAGGATGCAACACAGACATATTAAAACTGAAACAGCATTAGTTTACCCCAGCAGTACTTTAATTTTATACTTGCTTCACCACCAACGAATGGGATTCCCTCTTTAGTTGATTTCTACTTCCTGCATATAGAAAAATTGCATGGAGAAGCAGAAGAAGCCAAAGTGACCCCCCACCCCCAGCGCACTACATGATAAATGTTTTCTTTTTGTTTCTTCCTATGACGAGGGAGCATATAAACACGGGACACCCCCCACACCCAAGCGCAAGTGGTACAGTCTAGGAAACTGACCGCTTGCTTCTTAAATCGGGCTCCGGTAGGGAGGGTGTGGACGATACTATTCTACCGCGTGAGGGGTGATAGCATCCCTTTGAAAGCCGGCGCTTCCTCCATCTGCAGGGGAAAGAGAGGCGAGACCGGCATAGGGGTCCTCTTCCGCGAGGAGCTTCCACG
>NW_015209954.1:0-1270 GCF_001447785.1 Gekko japonicus | reverse complement strand
AAGTGGGTTCAGATAAAAGATATATATGGCATCTGGATCTGTGAGTAACAGGAAAAGTTCAATACCTTCTCCAGGGCAGGCAGGAATAGCAACATACTTAAAAATGCGTGTGGGGCAGATGAATATAAAGGAACTCAAAAGTTTAATCATAGAATGTGTCGGGCAGGCTATGCCAACACTTATGAGGAAAGAAATAGAACCAATACAACAGAAGATAAAGAAATAGAACCAATACAACAAAAAATGGAAGAAATATCAGCACAGATTAAAACAGAAACTGATGAAATTAAAAAGCAAATAAATGAAAATAAGATAGAAATTTCAAAAATAGCTACAAATACACGCAACTTGCAAGAAAAAACAGAAGATATGGAACAAGAGATAACGAATTTGAAGGAAAAAAATGAAAAGATGGAAGATACGTTGATTTCCTTAGAAATGGACAGAGCTAATTTGATAGTAAGATGTCAAAATATACCAGAAGACATTGATAAAAATTTAAAAGAAGAGTTGGTAAATAACCTGACTACACAACTGAGCATTGGAACAAAGGAGGAGGTATATAAAGAAATTGAAACGATATACAGAAGAAACACATCATATGCAAAAAGGCATAAGGTACCTCGTGAAGTGCATGTTAAATTCTATAAGAAAGATTTAAGAGACAGAATACTTGCAGAAACAAGAGAAAATAAAGTAGAGATTCAAGGTGAAGAAATTACCTTTCTAAAAGAAATACCTTGGAGAATTAGAGAAAGACGACAAAACTATACCATACTAACACGTCTGCTCATAGAAAACAAAATACTGTACAGATGGCTTACCCCCGAGGGGGTGCTATTCTCATATAAAGGAAAACGGCAAAAACTGGACTCTATTTTCAAGGTAGAAAATTTTTTAGACAGATATGGTGAGGAACTGGGATGGAGAAGAGGAGATGCTGAAGAAGATGACGAAGAGGAAGATGAAGAAGAGGAAGACGAAGAGGAAGAAGAACAAAAAGGGGGAAAAAGGGGGAAAGATGGTCAAGAACAAAGGCAAGAAGAAAGACAACAGAAAGAATGGAAAAAAGCAGAATCACGTAAAAGATAATGACCAGATATCAAAAAAATAGAGACAGGGGACACAAAGACAAGAATGGCGAATATTAAAGGACTGAAATTAATATCAATAAATGTAAATGGTCTAAACAGCCCACAAAAGAGAAGAAAATTTTTTCACCAGATATTAAAAGAACAAGGAGATATTATATGTCTTCAAGAAACACATA
>NW_015209953.1:0-1292 GCF_001447785.1 Gekko japonicus | reverse complement strand
AAAATCCCTTCTTAGCAAGTACCTACACCTTAATAGGAGCCCTCTACCCAAGTTTGGTGTCTCGAGGTCCAGAGGTTTGGCCTGGGCGTTGATTTTACAGTGAGGCGCACTCCCGATAGGCTATTTACAATGCCCAAGAGACCTATTGGCCTGTTGGCCTGGGACCTAGCCCTTTCATTGGGCCTGACTAGGATCCTACTGGCCCATTGTCTTTTTGCAGGGCCTGATACACTACACCTATATATATATATATAGAAAACCTTGGATCTGTGGGTAGAGTTCTGCTTGCACAATGATCTTCCTATATTTTCCTTCCTGCTGCAACCCTTTGCATCTCCAGTCCTAATTTCAGGAGCTATTCTGGGTGGATGTTTAATGCAGGATGATGTGGAAAGGAGCGGAGCTGCAATGGGGCAGGGAGGGAGTGGTCTAGAGGAATTCCATTCCCTATGTGCAAATGGTTTTTTGAGCCTAGGCCACAAACTATATGTAACGCAAATCAGATTTCCCACTCTTATGTAAACATCAGCAATAGTTATTCTAGATTTTATCATATGTTGTTGCTTAGTCGCACAGCCAAGTCCGACTCTTCACAACACCATGGATTACATCATGCCAGGCCCTCCTGTCTTCTGTCCTGTTTGTTGCATCGATAACGATCTCATCTTTTGCCATCCCCTTCTTCTTTTACCTTCAGTCTTTCCCAGCATCAGGGTCTTCTCCAGTGAGTGCTCCCTTCTCATTTCGTGGCCACAGTATTTGGGCTTCAGCATCTGGCCTTCCAGGGAACAGTCAGGGTTGATTTCTTTTATGATTGACTGATTCGATCTCCTTGCAGTCCAAGGGACTCTCAAGAGTCTTCTCCAGCACCACATAGAGGTATCCAAAATGAAAAGGAACCATAGATGAATCCTTTTCTCCTAGAAATACCTTTACTTTGTATTATAGAAAAGTACTACTGTCTGATATAGTCTTGAAAAAAATTGATTTTACCCAAAGATGTTCCAGTGCATCCACTGTTTACATACTGCCCACTTTATGCAAGGGTGCAGGGAGAGAAGCATCCGGGATTCAGTCTCCTCCTTTCCACCTGCCACAGTGGCTGAATTCAGTGCAGCAAAATTGCTTCCAATCAATTCACAGAATCTCAGGGAAAATAAAATATGACTACAAACTACTTTACAATTTAATATAACCACGTTAAAAACCTAATAAATAAAAAAACAGCTTGGCTTTGTCTGATACTATAAAAATACAGCATTCTTTTCAGAATCTAGTTTCAGTTTGAATCC
>NW_015209952.1:0-1331 GCF_001447785.1 Gekko japonicus | reverse complement strand
TTTATTCAGGCACGGCTAGAAGGCATTTAGAGACCGCAGTCCTTTTGGAGATATGGTGACCAGATCCATATCCACCCCCATCTGTAATGCTCAGAGTCCCCCGTCCCCCCCCCCCACTGTTCTGCCCAGCTTTGCTCTCTCAGGCTAGATTTCTTACAGTGATCTTAGGGAAAGGGTTGTGTGTGTCTTTATAACTACTGTGACTGAGTATGGCATGGCAGTTACAGGTAGCAGGGACTAATTTATGCAAGCTGTTATTTATTTAAGGAAGGTGTTCATTATAAGTAAAAGCCTCTGGACCTGAAACAGCATACGTTAAAACAGGGAGAACTAATGTTCCTAAACATTTAGGCTTGGATGTGAAAAGTTTCAGCTGTTGATGAAGAAATCGCTTATTTACAGCTCCACCAAAAACAAGGCAGCCCTGCCTAGTAAGGAGGGTACAGCCTGGGAAATAATTGATTTCCAGAAGTTTTTACTTATGTTTAGGCCATAGATTTTTTCCCCCCTAGTGCAGGAACACCTGCTTTCTCAGGTGACTATAAACAAAATTGCACAGTTGCAATAAATTAATCTAAGCCCTGGCAGACTGAACTATGTTATTAATCAGGTTTTGTTATGATACAATAGGCTGTAGGTTTAAAAAAATATATTAAAGAATGTAGCACTTGGACCCTTGAGATATTCTCATTTGTTTGCTTACTGGGCTGAAGTTCCAGGTGCAATGTGAACTGGACTCTGTATTCTTGGTGCTTGGGGGGGCATCAGTGGGAGGGCTTCTAGTATCCTGGCCCCACTGCTGGACCTCCTGATGGCCCCTGGTATTTTTGGCCTCTGTGTGACAGAGTGTTGGACTGAATGGGCCATTGGCCTGACCCAGCATTGGCTTCTCTCTTATGTTGTTATGACTGCTGATTGGATTAGTTTTTTGTATGTATGTGTATGTGTATACAACCGTAGGTTTCCCTTGCTCGAAAGCCAGTCGAATTTGATTCTAGGGTTGTGGGGCTCATCTCCAACGACCTTCCCGTGGTCATGTGGCCGGCATGACTAAATGCCGAGGCGCACGGAACGCTATTACCTTCCCACCTAAATGGTACCTATTTATCTCCTTGCAATTTCTTGCTTTCAAACTGCTAGGTTGGCAGGAGCTGGGACCAGAGACAGGAGCTCACTGAATCATGCGGCACCCGGGTCTCGAACTGCTGAACTACCGACCTTCCAGCCTGCAGTCTAGTGTCTTAACCACTGAGCCACCACAGCTCAATGTGTATGTATATACACAAATAAATATATAAACATACACACACACACGTATATATCCATACATA
>NW_015209951.1:0-1274 GCF_001447785.1 Gekko japonicus | reverse complement strand
GCTCCCGCAGGAAATGACCCCTGCCTAAAGTGCTGTTCCAAAGTTTGAGCTTTCCCAGCAGCGGAGGCTGTTTGCGCATGCTGCACTTCCGCCCCCCCCCCCCCCGTCGGACAAGCTGCTGAAACTACCTGCTGCGCAGCACATTACAGCTGCTCTGTGTATTGAACTTCTGCTTTTCCCCAAAGGGCAGACGTGAATCTCCTGGTGATTCTCGGCCACAGAGATATCTAGCTGGCCTCGGCCAGGGCCAGGGCCTTCTCAGCCTTGGCCCCAGCCTGGTGGAACTCTATGCCGGATGCCATTAAAGTTCCTCAGGGCATGCAAGGCAAAGATGTTCCACCAGGCCTTCGGTTGAGGCCAGCGACGGTTACCTTACATCTTTCCTGGCACCCTCCCCTCCCCCCCATGAGAATCTGAATGCTAGATATGCCGTCTTGTTTAAAGTGTTGAAATATTAATGTTGAATGTTTTTTCTATTGGATTCTGTAGTTCTAACTGGTTTTAAAATTGTATTGGATTGTATGCCGTTGTAAACCACCCTGAGCCCCTCAAAAGCAGGGAAGGGCAGTTAAGAGATCGAAATAAATAAATACATACATGCATACATACATACATACATACATACATAAATAATAAAGCCCATTATCACATTAATCCCTAGAACAGCCCAGTAAGGTAGGTCAGTGGTACTATTATTATTATTCACTTAAGGTACTTCCATCTAGGGTTGCCAGCTCTGGGAAAGGAAGTACCTGGAGATTTTTGGGGGGTGGAGACTAGGGTGGGCGGGGTTTGGGAAGGGAGGGACCTCATCAGGGTATGATGCAATAGAGTCCACCCTCCTAAGCAGCCATTTTCTCCAGGGGGAACTGATCTCTGTAGTCCGGAGGTGGGCTCTGGGGGATCTATCTCCAAGCTCCAACTAAAGGCTGGCAAACCTAGTGAAATGTGTGAAATGGCACTGAGAAGTGATTTATTTATTGATGTTTCTCAACATTTATATCCCACCTTTTCACATGGTTCAACAAAGCTTACAATAATCATAGAATCATAGAGTCGGAAGGGACCTCCAGGGTCATCTAGTCCAACCCCCTGCACAATGCAGGGAATTCACAAATACCTTCCCCCCCCACACCCCCAATGATTGCTGTTCTACGCCCAGAAGATGATTTTAAAAAAAACCTCCAGGATTTCGGGCCAAACAGGCCAGTTTTTAATGTTTTTAATAGTTTAAAAACATTTTTCGTTAAAACCAAAAGTAAAACAACCAACCT
>NW_015209950.1:0-1285 GCF_001447785.1 Gekko japonicus | reverse complement strand
GTCCTGCAGAGGGAGGGAGGAGTTCTGTTTCACATATTAAATTTTTTCAAACAGATATGTCTGCATCAGGTTAAAGCACTGATCGTAAGGACATTTACTTAGAACAAATTTCTATAAAATTAATTTCCAAGTAAGAGTATTTAGAATTTCATTAAGTTTCTATGTACTCTTATTTAGTTGTAGACTTGAGGTACTACTCAACAGCCGACTCTTTCTGAGTAGAAAACAGTACTTACAAGCAGAGCTTTTCTTCTGGGGGAGCACACTGGAATGGAATTCTGGAACCTCTTCAACAAAATTCTTTTAAAAATGTTTAAAACTTCCTAACTTTTCAGTATACAGGTTGAAAACTTCATTTCCCTCAAACATAGAGTTTTTCCCCTCAAACATAGAGTTTTCCCCTCAAATGGCTGTGGCCCCGTCCCCAGCGTGCTGGCGTCATCACGTCACATCCGGCTGACGTGCACGCCGGGGTGGGGTTTCCCCTGGGGCCCGATTCCATGGCGGCAGAAATCGGGCCTCCAAAGCGGGGGATTATCCGCCCCCCGGGGGAACTTGGCAGCCCTACTTGAAGATAGAGCTGTTAACCTCCAGGTGGGACATGGAGACCAATGCTCCCTCTAAGCTGTGGAGTCTTGTGAGCAAAAATTCTCCTTTGTGAGCTACTAATTTGGCTACTGCATAAATTAGTATGCTCTGGAGCCATCCTTCCTGAGCTAAGACAAAAATGTGAGAGCCGGAGGCTAAAAAAAATGTGAGCTAGCTCACACGAACTCAGCTTAGAGGCAACACTTATGGAGACCTCCCAGAATTGCAACTGATCTCCAGACTAGAGAGATCTCTTCCCTTGGAAAAAATGGCTGGCTTGGAGGGTGGACTTAATGGCATTACAGCCCTCTGAAGCCCCTCCCCTCCCCAAACCCTTCCTGTTGCAGGCTCTGCTCCTTAATCTCCAGGAATATTCCGAACCAGAGTTAGCAAACTGTGGTGATGAAAAAAAGCTTCACTTCGTGAATTTGTGCCTAGAGATGGGCACAAACTGGCTTAAGTTGGTTACAGATTTTGGCTGGTTCGTGTTTCGCAAACTGAAGTTCATGGAAGTTCAACCGGCACGAACTTTCCACAAACTTTTCAGCTGTTCCTGGCAGTTCATGAATGGATACATTTCCAGACAGACAGTCTCTGTTCAATCTAAATGTTTACTAAACTTCAAAGCAACAGAGGGGCGGACGTTGGAGGCCACGTAGAGGAGCTGATGGGGGAGGTCCCCTGTGAGTTTGATGTC
>NW_015209949.1:0-1273 GCF_001447785.1 Gekko japonicus | reverse complement strand
AGGTCAGTTCACATATTCAACTGCAAGTAAGTAACCGCACAGGTAGTGGGTTTATAGTGTGTTTGAAATCTGCAGATATGAAAGCTACCCTTATATCATCCGGCTAGTGATCACTCTTGCTCAGTACAGTCCATCCTGGCTGGCAGGAGCTCTCCAGGGTCCCCGACACGGAAGGGTCTTCCCCAGCACTTGCTATTTGTGAACTTTTTCCTGACAATACAAGAGGTTAAATGGGGGAGCTTCTGTACTCAAAGTGTAAGTGTGTGTAAAGTGCCACAGAGTCACAGCCAATTTAAGCCAACCCCAGCAAGACCCTTTCAAGGCAAGTGAGAAGCAGAGGTGGTTTGCCGTTTCCTTCCTCTGCAGAGTCTTCCTTGGTGGTCTCCCATCCAAGTACCAACCCTGCTTAGCTTCCGAGATTTGATGAGATTGGGCTATACCCTGAGGAGCTGCACATGTAATTTAAAGCAAGGTCTTCCAGTTTCTTCTGACAAATATGGGAAGGTGGGGATGTGAAATGAACAGCATTTCAGGAAATGCTGGCAGAACCAGGAGTGGCTTTCTGCTCCTTGCCTTTCTCCTACCTTGGAATGGTAAGTGGATTAGATTCAAGTACTGTGAATGGAGTAACACTCACAGAATGGGACTTCCCATTATGGTCCCTGAAGCCTTTGAGATTTTGTTCCTGGTGGGGGTGGGTATACCCTCATGACCACTGCATGTAGGGGGAGGGAGTCTGCATTGGAAAAGGGAATTGGTAGAAATTATTTATCCTCCACCTATTGAAGTTCTGTACTGCTAGTGTAAGTGGTGTTGTGTGGGTTAATGTGGATCAAAGTCAAATATCTGTAGGATCTGAACAAAGTTAGAGTCCAGTGGCACCTGTTAAGACAGACAAAGTTTTATTCAAGGTATAAGCTTTCATGTGCATGCACACTTCTTCAGATACATTGAAATGGAAGTTACCAGTCCATACACATAGGTTAGGAGCAAATTGGTATAAGGTGTTTAACAGATGCAAGGACCAAACTGGAATAACAAGCTTAGTTTATATGGTCACCATTGGTAAAGGTCAATTTCTATGAAATGGAGTTTGTGAGTATAAGACCCTGGACCCAGCCTGTAAACTCCATCATAGTCATACACAACTTATGTCTTCTCTCTTCCTCTGTGTACTGTTCCTGCTCTGGATCAGACCATGGTGCTCATGGAGAAGGAGATTTATCCCTTTCTCCCCCCCCACACACACTGTTATCCCAAATGTAAATGGTCC
>NW_015209948.1:0-1296 GCF_001447785.1 Gekko japonicus | reverse complement strand
TTGTTTGTATATTTGCTATGTTTCTATATAATTGTTCTCCTCCCCCTTATTTTATCCTCATGAAAACCTTGTGAGGTAGGTTAGGCTGAGAATGTATGACTAGCCCAAATAGGAATGCCAGCCCCCCAGTCTGGGTGGGGGTTCCCCTGCTTTTGCAAGCTTCTTGCTGGCCAGCTGGCTGATGCGGGGGGAGGACCCCGCCAACAAATACCCCAAAACGCAGTGTGATGATGTCACCTGGAAGGGACATCATTGCGCCAACGGTGCTCTAGTTTTTGGGTAAAACTCTGCTAAAATCGGGCTCAAACCATAGAGTTTGGCCCAAAGACTAGTGTGTCACCTCGTTGCGTCGGTGGTAATGATGTCACTTCTGGGTAACATTGCTCTGCATGCGTGGCAGAAGCTCCAGGAAAGGCCTGTCGAACCCCCCCCCCCCACACACCGCAAGCAAAAAGGTAGGACCTGGCAACCCTAAGCCCAAGGTTATCTAGTGAGTTTATTTATTCATTTATTTATTTCAGTCTCTAGACCACTTTTGTAAACAAAGCAGTGTACAACGTTCATATAATAAAACCATACTAAAAACAAAAGTACAAAAAAATTAATCTAAGTAGATGGCATTAGAAATTCCGATTGTGCCACTGTCTCGCGGGGGGGGGGGGGGAGGCAAGAGACCTGAGTGCCAGGCAGGTGGAAACCATCTCTGTCCTCAACCAGATGCCTGGCACAACATCTCTGCTTCACAGGCCCTGCAGAATTGCATTAAGTCCCGCAGGGCATGGAAGGTGTTCAGCAGAGAGTTCCACCAGATTGGGGCCAGGGCAGAGAATGCCTTGGCCCTGGTCGAGGACAGCCAGATGTCTCTCGGGCTGGGGATCATGAGTAGGTTCTTATCTATTGAGCGCAGTCGTCTTTGGAAGGTATACTAGGAGAGGTGGTTGCTTACAGTGCTACAGAATCCATTCCACGGACTAGGAGCCAAGATGGAAAAACTTGGTACCTGCTTGGTACCTTTATGTTCCAATTGTGCTAGTAATAAAATGTAGCCATTTTTCTTAGTGGCTCTGTGAAAATAAGAGGTCAGATGTTCTTCAGATTTCAGCAGTTCATACTAAGAACTCTTTTAACAGGTATCTCTGAAAGTCCATACATTCCCAGAGACAGGTGCCCAAAATAGGAAAAGCATTCTTGTGGCCCTTTAAATACGAAGAGGTTTATGGTGTAAGCATTCCATCTCATCAGAGGAGTGAACTGTAGTTTGTGAGGTCTGTGTATCATCCCCATTGAATAAAGTGA
>NW_015209947.1:0-1285 GCF_001447785.1 Gekko japonicus | reverse complement strand
GACAATTCTCTGTTAAAAAGCATTATGCACTTTTTATTTACAAAAGAGAGAGAGAAAGAAGCTCTTAGACTACTAATGGATCTCTAGGGTCTCCAGTAATGTTCTTTCACATAATCTACTACCTGGTCCTTTTCTCTGGAGATGTGAGGCATTGAACCTTCTGCATGCTGAGCAGATGCTCAGCTTCTGGGCCATCCCCCTCCCCAGACTGGGACTGTGGAGAGTATTGGGGAGGGGAAGAAGCAAAATTAAGTTGAAAAGCTAGTAGGATACAACCTAGAGATTCAGAGTAAAATTATTGTGTATGTGTAGGCTGAAATGGTAGCTCCTTGGGTACTCAGTAACCTGTGGCTTAAAGAAGACACCAGAAACAAAGCATACACATATTTTCTTTTCATTTACATTATTGCCCATCTACAACAAATGGTAGTTTTCCACAAAGATTTTTTTCCTATCCAGCCATTCACATGTACATGTACCATTTTCTTAATTTACATAAGCAATCTGTATTTGCACCATGCAAATGATCTTTATGGTATCCATCATTAAAGAGGAAGTTCAGGGAAAAGAACCTGAATTCAGAAGCATTGTGGATGCTGTGTTGCTACCCGTGAGGTTCTGGGAGATGTCTCCAGCGATGAAAAACACAGCATTTCGAATTCTGATAACTTTCCTCATACTCCTCCCTACATGTAAGGGGGGGGGGGAAATCTAATTCCTTCTACTATGTGAACAATCAATTCCATTTGAATGTAATCTTCTGATGTTATCTTTTCTTTATCTATATTCTTTTCCTATAAATCCAGGCGTTTCCTCGCAGGTCACTCTGACCGAGTCTGGAGGTGGTATTAAGAGGCCAGGAGACACTCTACAACTGACCTGCATGGTGTCATTTGATTTAACAAGCTACCATGTAAGCTGGATCCGTCAGCCACCAGGGAAAGGCTTGGAGTGGATGGGTATCATCTGGACTGCTGGAACCACTAGCTATAACTGTGCTCTCCAAAGTCGGATCAGCATCACACGAGACACCAACAAAAGAGAAGTTTCCCTGCAGCTGAGCAGCCTGAAGTCTGAAGACACCTCCATGTATTATTGTGCCAGACGCACAGAGACAAAAGGCGTATTAGATGCTGGCCAAAAACAGTCTTGGCTGAAAGGAAAAATCCTTCATGGCTGACTGCGTGTAGAAGCTGAAGTCTTTCCATTTATTCAGGCACTGGGGCATGAAACCCCTCCTGAGCCAAAGCGCAACTGTTTCAAAGCATAACTTCTTCCTTTTCTC
>NW_015209946.1:0-1385 GCF_001447785.1 Gekko japonicus | reverse complement strand
CTCCTCCTCTTCTTCTTCTTCTTCAAGGACAGCTCTGGAAAGAGCTCTTTCTGCCCTGCCTACCTCACAGGGTGTCTGTTGTGGGGAGGGGGAGGGAAAGGAGTTTGTAAGCCGCTCTGAGACTCCCTTGGGTAGTGAAGGGCGGGGTATAAATCCAATCTCCTCTCCTCCTCCTCCTCCCAATTCCGCAGCCTCCAAGATTTTATTTACTAGTTCTCGTTTTGTTGGTATCTCCGGTAATTTCCAATATTTTCCATAGAGAATGGTTCCTCAGTGGAAGGCGGGGCTCACCTTCTTTGGAGGTTTCCGAACAGAGGCTCGATGACCATCTGACAGCAATGCGGATTCTGTGAACTTAGGCAGATCATGAGAGAGAGAGAGGGCAGGGAGGATTCCGTGCTTAGTGCTCGCGGCCCTTTCTTACGCGCCCTGGGAAGTGCTGATCGCCATTTTGGAGTCAGGAAGCAATTTTTTCTCCAGGCCAGTTTGGCTGGAGATCCTGGAGGATTTTGTTTTGTCTTGTTTGGTCATCTTCTGAGTGGGATGTAGGGGGAAGGTTTCTGTGAATTGCCGGCATTGGGCAGGGGGTTGAACTAGATTACCCTGGAAGTCCCTTCCAGCTCTATTATTTTATCATCTGGCGTGCCACTGTTGAAAATGGAACGCTGAACTGGATGGGCACCAGGGTCATCGTTTGCTTTGTGCACCAAAACACCCTGGACCGACCCTGGATGGGTCACCATACCAGGTAGACTTGGACTTGTGGGTCACCATACCATAAAGGTTGGGAACAACTGATTTAGGGGATGTACAGACTGGCTTCTCTAGCAGCATGAACCATCTGTTGACCATGGTTGTGCTCAGGGGAAGAGCCTCTGCTTGGCATGCAGAAGGTCCCCGGGTTCAATACCCGGCATCTCCAGTTAAAAGGACCAGGCAGGAGGTGATGGGAAAGACCTCGGCCTGAGACCCTGGAGATGCATGGAGAGGGATGAGGGGAAAGACCTCCGCCTGAGACCCTGGAGAGACAGAGACGGGCTGTGGCTCAGTGGAAGAGGGTCTGCTGGGCATGCAGGAGTTCCCAGGTTCAATCCCCGGCATCTCCAGTTAAAAGGACCAAGCAGCAGGTGATGGGAGAGACCTCAGCCTGAGACCCTGGAGAGCCATGGAGAGAGGCTGTGGTTCAGTGCAAGAGGTTCAGTGCAAGAGGGTCTGCTTGGCATGCAGAAGGTCCCGGGTTCAATCCCCGGCATCTCCAGTTAAAAGGACCAAGCAGCAGGTGATGGGAGAGACCTCAGCCTGAGACCCTGGAGAGCCATGGAGAGAGGCTGTGGTTCAGTGCAAGAGGTTCAGTGCAAGAGGGTCTGCTTGGCATGCAGAAGGTC
>NW_015209945.1:0-1380 GCF_001447785.1 Gekko japonicus | reverse complement strand
CAGAAATTTTACATCTCTAGTCTGGGCTATCCAGGTCAGGGTTCCTATTCTGAAAAGGCACAGGGCTTCGACTGGAAAGGCTCAGAGCAGATCCCCCATGAGATCCAAAGCTCTCACAAGCGCCTTCTTCTTTTTCGTTTGTTTCCAAAGAGCGTGTAAAAACCCACCTCTTCCAAAAGGCCGAAGGCAACCAAACGGGTGTTTCTGGCTTTGTAGCGCTGCCGCAGGAGAACACAGTGTTTCATTGGGCACTGTTTACGAGCTCATTGTTTGTACAATTATTCTTTCAAATTCCGTTCTATTATTATTGGCGTTGGCTGGCCCTTTATTTTCCTTGGAAGCCATCTCAAGACTTGGAAGAGGCAGCGGGCAACTGCTTTCAACAAACAAACTCCCCATATGTTATATCTCCCTTTCAGGATGGAGAGAATCGTTTCAAGAGACCAACGGCAGCATGTCCAACTGCTGTAGTCCAGATGGTAAGCTAAACCAGGAGTCCTCGAGCCCTGTGCCACGAGGGGAAAGGCTAACCTGAAGCTCCAGCTTGACTTCCTCCTTCCTGGGGGGGAGGTTTCCTATTGTAAAGGTAAAGGTTCCCTTGCTTGAAAGCCAGTTGAGTCCGACTCTAGGGTTGCGGTGCACATCTCCGTTTGCAAGCCGAAGAGCCAGCGCTGTCCGAAGAAGTTTCCATGGTCATGTGGCCGGCATGACTAGATGCTGAGGTACACAGAATGCTGTTACCTTCCCACCGAAGCGGTCCCTACTTGCAATTTCTTGCTTTCGAACTGCTAGGTTGGCAGGAGCTGGAACTAGAGACGGGAGCTCACTCCGTCTTGCGGCACCTGGGTCTCAAACTTCTGAACTACTGACCTTCCACAGCCTGCAGTTCCTATTGTATCTCTGCATAAATCCCTGGCCTGGGTACCCTTTCCTGCACACGGACATAATCTGAACCTTGACCGAAGCAGAAACACGGTGGTGGTGGGAAAAGGGGTGAAGTCACAGCCGACTTTGTAGGGTTTCCCTGACAAGAGATGAACAGGGGCGGTTTGTCATTGCCGGCCTCTGTGTAGGGACCCTGGACTTCCTTGTTGGTCTCCCATCCAGTTACTAAGCAGGGCCAACCCTGTTTAGTTTCCAGGATCTGATTAGATTGGGCTAGCGTGGGCCATTCAAGTTGGGATAATAATACACATGCTTAGGGTTATCAGATATCAGATGTCCTCTTTTTTGAGGACATGTCATCTTTTTTTTTTTGGGTGTGCCCATCCTCTTTTGGGCTCTTTTTAAAAAACTGCTGAAAATGTCCTCTTTTGAGGTTGGAAGGTTAGGACTATTTCTTGTTAGTAGTAGGAGGAGAAGGAGGAGGAAGAAGAGGAG
>NW_015209944.1:0-1310 GCF_001447785.1 Gekko japonicus | reverse complement strand
ACCTTTACCTTTAGAAGCATTAGTTGGATTGGGGAGCATTTAGAGTTCTTTTCTTACAAATCTTGGCAGCCTTTTGCTATGTCCAGAGAAGGGGCAGGAATGGTGCCTCATCCCTCCATTCTCAGCTTCCTGACCAAGTCATAGTCATGGCTGCAAGACTTTCACGTCTCAGAAACTTTGGTGCTGGTGTTTTAAAGAGCAGAGATGGATACACACGCACACACACACACACAAGCCATGTTGAGTTTTTGTGAGGAGTGCTGTGGACCAGATTTCGTGGAGGTGTGGTGGTGGTATCTTTGTGCATGTGTGCACAAGATGTCGGGAACCTTTTTCATTCATGTGGCAGATACCTGATGAGAGAGAGAACCTGTTACAGAAGGTCAAGCTCCCTTGTCCCCTAGGTTTTTCGGGAACGCACTTACATTGGTGCAGTCGGGGTGGGGAAGTACAAGAATTGTCTAGCAGGCAGAGCTGTGACCAGCAGTGGCACCATGCTGAGTGTATGTGCAGGGAAACAGTCCTGAGATGTGCATAGGTAGTTGTGGCAACACTTCTTCTCCCAGCTTATCTGTTGGTGTGGCAGATGGGTTCTCTGGATTTTATTTTTTATTTTTATTTGTTTCTTTGATTTATATCCTGCCCTCCCCGCCGAAGCAGGCTCAGTGCATTGTCTGCATGCCAGCCTGGCTGGGCCCCTCAGCCCCATAGTTCCCTCTAAGCTGTGGAGTCTTGTGAGCAAAAATTCTACTTTGTGAGCTACTGCCATTAAAGTTGTGAGCGAGCGATTGGGCTAACTGCATTAAATTAGTTTGGTCTGGAGCCCTCCTCCCTGAGCTAAGACAAAAGTGTCTGAGCCGGAGGCTAAAAAACTGTGAGCTAGCTCACACTAACTCAGCTTAGGGGGAACACTGGTGGGCACTAATAACCAGCATGGGCACCATTATTTTTATGGACGTGTGCCTCCAGGCATACCTGACACCAACATGACAGCCACTGTGTTGGAGGGTAGTTCCAGAGGTTTGGCTGTGTCGGTCTGCAGTAAACCCGTTAGACTGGAGTCCAGGAGCAACTTCGAGGGCCAACAAGAGGTTCCAGGGTATAAACTTTCCAAAGCTCACACCCTGAAACTCTTGTTGGTGTCTAAGGTGCTACTGGATTCGAATCTAATCTCCCTCTCCCCCTTCCGCTTCCCCCAGGTATATCGCAGGGTTGAGGCACTGAGTGTTCGTTAAAGTCTCCCCTTTATCCCAGCAGTGAGGAGCCAAGACCACCAGTCTGGGACAAGGGACTTGCCATCCGCACTTCTG
>NW_015209943.1:0-1469 GCF_001447785.1 Gekko japonicus | reverse complement strand
GGCTGTCATTTGGGTCACCACGATCTGTCGAACAGGCGGCAGTCTTGCTTAGGCATTCCTTATGCACGTGCCGACAGCCCACCCCCTGCCGATGGCCGGGGGAGGGGGGACCTGGCAGTCCTACATGTGACACACACACCCCATTAAGGAACAGACGGGGACCGCAGCCATGGAATGAAAAGACGCCTGCTCCTGGGGAGTAAAGCGGTGGCAAATGTAGACAGCGTAATAAAAAGAAGAGGCATCACCCTGCCAACAAAAGTCCGCATGGTCAAAGCAATGGTATTCCCAGTAGTCATGTATGGCTGCGAGAGTTGGACTACAAGGAAGGCCGAGTGCCGAAGAATAGATTCTTTTGAACTATGGTGCTGGAGAAGACTCTTGAGAATCCCTTGGACTGCAAGGAGATCAAATCAGTCAATCCTAAAAGAAATCAACCCTGACTGTTCCCTGGAAGGCCAGATAATGAAACTGAAGCTCAAATCCTTTGGCCAGCAAATGAGAAGGGAGCAGACCCTGATGCTGGGAAAGACTGAAGGTCAAAGAAGACGGGGACGGCAAAGGGTGAGATGGTTGGACAGTGTTATCGAGGCAGTGAACATGAAGTTGAGCAAACTCTGGAGGACGGCGGAAGACCGGAGGGCCTGGCGTGATGGGGTCCATGGGTCGGGAAGAGTTGGACTCGATGGTGCGACTGAACAGCAACAACCGCCACCAGAATCCAGTGACACCAAAGAGAAAGGGGAAGGGGCCCCGGGGCCTGGAGGGCGCCGTTGCTCTCACCTGCACTCCACCAGCTGCTGGTACTGGGCTTCTCTGACCTCCAGCTCTTCCCGTAGTTGCGCCACCTTGCTCTGCAGGAAGCTCTTGCTCTGCAGCGCCGGATCCAGGCTGGGGGCCAGCTTCTTGTTGTCCCCTTTTGTGACTCCCAGGGCTCTACGGAGCGGGTCCGTCTTTGGGCGGGGAGGGAAAGCACGAGGCAGCGATGGTTTCGGTGAAACAAAGCACTTTATTTAATCTAGATCATATCAAGTGTAAACTCTCCGTAGAAGCTACAAGGAACAAACGGAACCATCGTACTTTGGGGACATTACGAGAGGCCTTCCCCTGAGGTTGCCTCCTGGCCAGTGTTCCCTCTAAGCTGAGTTAGTGTGTGGCTCACAGTTTTTTAGCCTCCAGCTCACAGATTTTTTGTCTTAGCTCAGGAAGGACGGCTCCAGAGCAATCTAACTTCTGCAGCAGCCAAATCGCTCGCTCACAACTTTAATGCCAGTCGCTCACAAAGTAGAAGTTTTGCTCACAAGACCCCACAGCTTAGAGGGAGCATTGCTCCTGGCTCTGGGATTCAGGGGATTAGTGCCTCTGAATGTGGAGGTTCCCCTCAGCCACCGTGGCCAGTAGCCACTGACAGACCTCTCCACCGTGAGTCTATCAGGTTCCGCTCGGCTGTGGTGAGTCCTTGGATGGGA
>NW_015209942.1:0-1287 GCF_001447785.1 Gekko japonicus | reverse complement strand
GGGGAAAGGTGGCCCCTCAGGTATGTCGGCCCCTCAGATATTCATGCTCCATTTCCCCCATCCTGACTGCTTCCTTCACGTGCCCCCCTTCCCACTGGGGATGCAGACCCACTCCACCCCTTAGGGATGCCAACCTCCAGGTGGGACCTGGGGATCCCCAGGGATTACAGTTTAGCTCCAGATTACAGAGGTCAGTTCCCCCAGAGAGAAGGGATGCTGTGGAGGATGGTCTCTGTGGCACTGCACCCCACTGAGGTCCCTGTCCTCCCCAGGCTCCATCCCCAAATCTCCAGGAGTTTCCCAACCTGGACCTGGCAACCCTCCCCCCCCCCCCCAACCAGTGGCCGGGCGGGGGGGAGCTCTCCAGCATCCTTCCACCAGCTGGAGAACTGCACAACTGCAGAGTTACCTTCCTCACCGCGCACGGGGAAGTACTGCCTCACAATCCCTCCGCATGTCTCATTGGCAAATCCCGTGCAGCAGCAAATCCACAAGAAGGGAATTCACCCACACCCCACCCAAGTCCTCCCCCAAGAAGGCTGGCCAGGAAGTAACATGTCTACTCCCGCCTCACCGCCCCCCCCCCAGCTCTTCCACGCCCAGACCTCGTCCTCTCTAGGAACCCAAGCTTGGAATTTTTTTTTAACCCTTAGATATCCGTCAGGAATGGAATCGCCTAAAATCCTCCAGGAATTATAGGGGAGGAGGAGATTATTGTTGAACTCGGGCAGCAGCTACAACTCCCAGAATTTGTGTGCGTGGAAGTAAGGTTACCAACGTCCAGGTGGGGCCTGGAGCAGTGTTCCCTCTAAACTGAGTTAGTGTGAGCTAGCTCACCGTTTTTTAGCCTCCAGCTCACACGTTTTTCTTTTAGCTCAGGAAGGAGGGCTCCAGAGCAAACCGATTTATGCAGGAGCCAAATCACCTGCCCACAACTTTAATAATGCCAGGAGCTCACAAAGTAGAATTTTTGCTCACAACAGGACTCCACAGCTTAGAGGGGGAGCATTGCCCTGGAGTTCTCTTAAAATTACAACTGACCTCCAGACGACAGAGGTCAGTTCCGCTGGAGGAAAGGGCAGGTCGGGAGGGTGGGCTCTCTGGCATCAAATCCCTGCCAAGCTCCCTGCCCTCCTCAGACTCGGCTCTCCCTGACTCCCCTGGCACCACCCCCAAATAACCAGGAATTTCCCAAGCCAAGGTGGGCAATAATTAGTTAATTAATGGATTTGGATGGCACTGTGTGTAGACTAGCCAAGAGATCCTATGATTGTCTGGCAGCCACAA
>NW_015209941.1:0-1338 GCF_001447785.1 Gekko japonicus | reverse complement strand
TGCTTTTAGGCTTCTTTTCTCCTGGAAAAATGGAGCTCAAAGCTGGGCGAGATTGTCCTAAACCAGGGGTTCCCAACCTTTGTGAACCTTGTGGGCACCTTTGGAATTCTGGCACGGCGTGAAGGGTGCAGCCACAAAATGGCTGCCGCAGGAGGCGGAGCAAGCCATAAAATGGCCGCAGTGTGGTGGCAGTGAAGATCCTCGTGGTGTGGTGGCAGCTGCCGCCAAAGTGACTTTTAAAAAATCTGCGTGACTAATAAAAATCTCCAGCGGGCAGTGAGAAGCCCTGCCGGGCCAAAGCCCCACCTGGCCCATTTTCTAAAAACACTTGGTGGGCAACCACGTTTAAGACCTGTCTTAAACACTCTCACACTCTCGTCCCAGAGATTTCCTGAAGCCCAGTGAGAAACGTGGTATGTCTGATTGGGAATTGGGCCGCAACGGTATTAGCAGGGGTCATTCCGTAGGAAAAGAGGTGCAGGAGCTCATTAGCATAACTCATTAGGATAACTTATTTGCATATGCCATACCCCCTGACATCGCCGGAAGTGTGTCAGAAGGCAACACCCACTGCAACTTACCTGGCTGCTTCTTGCTCCTCATGGCCCAGGGCTGCTGGGAGCAGGGGGCGGGGCTTGTTGCATGTGCCCGCCCCCCTGGGCTCTTTACTGACGGAGCTCCGCTCCTGTGTGCTCCTGCAGGAAATGACCCCTGGGAATTAGTATCATGTGGGCTAGGGTCGATGCTCGTATTGGCAAACACACCTCTGTTTCGCGACGTTTTTCTCCCCATCTGTGCCCCGTAGAGCCTTGCGCTCAATGGACCAGCACCTCCTGGTTGTCCCTGGCCCGAATGACGTCCGACTAACTTCAACTAGAGGCAGAACCTTCCCGGCCCCAGGCTGGCGGAACAAGCTACCAACTGAGATCAGGGCCCTGCGGGATCCACTGCGATTTCGCAGGGCTTGTAAGATGGAGCCGTCCCGCTGGGCTTTTGGTTGAGGGGGCGGGCGTCCAAATCCTTCCATCTCTCGGCCTCCCCTACCGGTAGCCAATGCTTCCTGTAAGCTGTGGAGTCTTGTGAGCGAAGATTCTACTTTGTGAGCGACTGGCATTGAAGTTGTGAGTGATCTGGCCGCGGCATAAATCAGTTTGCCCTGGAGCCCTCCTTCCCGAGCGAAGACAAAAAAAATGTGTGAGCCGGAGGCTAAAAAACCGTGAGCTGGCTCACACTCGGCTTAGAGGGAGCACTGCCGGTAGCCCTGGCTTTGTGTCCAGGGGTCAGCGTCACCGACAGCACACCGAAGTACATCGTAGCGTCACTACCAAGGCCATATCT
>NW_015209940.1:0-1295 GCF_001447785.1 Gekko japonicus | reverse complement strand
AAGCAAGTTTGGCCACCCCTGGTCTAAACTGTCCCTCTCTCCAAGCAGATGTCCATCTTTAAGAGCACCGGCGTCTCCATTTGCAACAGGGGGGTGGTGGGGAACATGGTTTTAAAAGACAAAGACCGTCATAATGTAGCTGAGCCCTGAGAGGTAAGCCTCTCTCCGAAATCGGTTTTATTTAATTCCTTTATACCCCACTTTCTTCTCCGGCGGGGACCCAAAGAGGTTCACGGCTTCCTTCCTTCCTCCATTTTATCCTCACAACAACCCTGTGAGGTAGGTTAGGCTGGGAGAATGTCAGTGGCCCAAGGGTCAGCCAACCAGTTTCTATGGCAGACAAGGGATTCGAACCCGAGTCTCCCAGATCCTAGTTCGATCCTCTGACTACAACCACACCAGCTCTTAGAGCAGGGGTGTCAAACATGCGGCCTGGGAGCCGGATCAGGCCCCCGGAGGGCTTCTATCAGGCCCGCAGTGGAACTGGCTGTTCTTCTTCTGCTTCTCCCAGTTCTGCTGCTGCTGCGTCATCGTAGGTTTGCAGCTTACAGATGCACACCTCAAGATTGCAGCAGCACAAGACATTTTTGACGCAATAATTCAGAGCAAGAGGTGTCAGTTATCAGACCCTGTTCAATAAACAAAATATTGCAAGAGTGCTGATGTTTTAAGCATGTTTTTATTTTAAGTAAAAAAAAACACCTTTGTGTTTGTTTCCTTTATGAAGTTGATATCTCCGCTACCTGAATATTTTCATATGCTAAAGCAGCCAAATGAGTAAAGTCCCACGATTCGGTTTCCCTTCATCATATATCTGTTTTTATTGATTCATAATGCACACAGGCAGGCACTGATGAGCAGGGCATACAAATCCCCCTCCCCCGCCTTCCCAGGATCTGACACCTACAAATCCCGTTTATTCACGTGAGCTGCCCCCCCCCCCTCCGAGAAACACAGCCAGGGAACTGTCGCCACAGCAAGCTTCTTTCAAACAGAATGGCCAAGTCACGAGTCGAAAGACGGCAGTTTGGAGTGCGCCGCAGACAACGGGAGTGTTGCGCGTGGCTTCTCGGAAGATCCGGTGAGAACCCGGGCCCGTCTTGAGTAAGAATATGGCCCCGGACTCCGAAGAGACTTTCATTCCTGGTTGAGAGATTCCGCCTCCTTAATAAGCGACTCCAGAATTTCCTTACACATCTGCAGAGCGCGGGGCACGTGGAAACAGCCTAAAGAGAAAAACATGTGGTTGAGAAAAGCAAACGGAATTGGGGTTGCCACCCTCCAGGTGGGGCCTG
>NW_015209939.1:0-1592 GCF_001447785.1 Gekko japonicus | reverse complement strand
ATCCAATCTCTTCTTCTCTTCTTCTATTAGTTGAATGGAATGTCCATGTGTAGAAGCTGTGTACTTCTGGCTGCTAGATACTAGAGGCAAGCAATAGGAGAAGACTATCGCCTTCATGTCTACCTTGTGGATGCCACAGAATATCTGGATGGCCACTGGTAGAAACAGATCTGAACCTGCAGTCTGATCCACGGGCTAGTTTGTCTGGAACTCAACATAGACTGATTGAAAATGGCAGCCACTGAAGATCTGAATAATCATGCTAAGAGGGTCATCAGCTACTAATAAATCTAAATGATCTATCAAGACGTCCAGCTGACAGCAGTCAAATAGACTGGCTGATATGCACCTAATCCAGACAAAGTGGACTGCAGATTTCACAGTGAATGATTCCCTCCAGTCAGCAAGAATCCAGCTCTTATATAGATATCCTGATGTGAAGGAGTACATCCTCCACGTGTGCCCTCCTTAACGTTTTCTGTTATAGTTCTCATTCTTCGGGTTAAATACTTGGGCATGTACCAAATTATTCCTTGACAGACGTATCATTTGTCTCCATTTATTTATTTTTGTAACTTCATTTATATTCTGAGAGCCAGTTTGGTGTCGTGGTTAAGAGTGGCAGACTCTAATCTGGAGAATCGGGTTTGATTCCCCACTCCTCCAGATGGGTGACTTCAGGTCAGTCACAGTTCTCTCAGAGCTCTCTCGGCTCCACCTATCTCACAGAGTGTCTGTTGTGGGGAGAGGAAGGGTGATTGTAACCCACGCTGAGACTCCTTCGGGTAGTGAGAGGCGCGGTATAAAACCAACTCTTCTCCTCCTCCTCCTTCGTCTTCATCTTCTTCTGCTTTCTTTCTTACACGGGGCCCCAACACAGCTTTCATCCTCCTCTCCTCCATCCTCACGCAGGGCTCTTTTTGTAGCAGGAACTCCTTTGCATATTAGGCCACACACCCCTAATGTAGCCAATCCTCCAAGAGTTTACAGAGCTCTTCTTACAGGGGCTACTGTAAGCTCTTGGAGGATTGGCTACATTAGGGGTGTGTGGCCTAATATGCAAAGGAGTTCCTGCTACAAAAAGAGCCCTGCGTGAGGATGGAGGAGAGGAGGATGAAAGCTGTGTTGGGGCCCCGTGTAAGAAAGAAAGCAGAAGAAGATGAAGACGAAGGAGGAGGAGGAGAAGAGTTGGTTTTATACCGCGCCTCTCACTACCCGAAGGAGTCTCAGCGTGGGTTACAATCACCCTTCCTCTCCCCACAACAGACACTCTGTGAGATAGGTGGAGCCGAGAGAGCTCTGAGAGAACTGTGACTGACCTGTTCTTCTTCTTCTTCTTCTTCTTCTTCTTCTTCTTCTTCTTCTTCTTCTTCTTCTTCTTCTTCTTCTTCTTCTTCTTCTTCTTCTTCTTCTTCCCAGATTCTAGCCCAACACCCTAACCACTGCACAGCACTTGCTTTCAATGCTTTGGACCAATACGTCAACATATTGAGAGACAGTGTGGTGTAGTGTTGGCTAGGTTGTCGGACTGGGATATGGGAATCCCAGGTTTGAATCCTTGTCCCACCATGGAAGCTTACTGGATGACCTTG
>NW_015209938.1:0-1295 GCF_001447785.1 Gekko japonicus | reverse complement strand
CTCTTTAGGTACTGAGTAACAGAAGATTCCCATTGTAAAATAATCCTTCCTTGCCAGCGTCCTTTATTTAGGTAGGAGGGGAATCTTCCTTTCTGATTAAGCTATTTATGTCTTTCTTCTTCTCAACAAACTTTCAGAAGTTAAGAAATTATTGTGTTCTCTGAACACTGTCACCATTATATTAATTTCCATAAGCTCATATCTTTCTGACTAGGGATGGTTACAAACCGGCTCACAAACCAAAGTTTGTGACAAATTTTGGCTGGTTCATGGTTTTGACCGTGATCATTTTGATAGATGCAGGTGCAGAAGGTTCAGCAACGTATATAATGAATTCTGTGCAAGCTAGAGACACCAACCTTACAGGGGACCTCCAGCTGACTCTCCTCTACCTACTCTCCATGGTTGGTGAGGATTGGATTTGTGAAGTTTGAGTTATGGCCCCCTAAAGAAAGTGCCCCAGGAAAGTGCTTTCTGGGGAAATGACAGGCAGTCATTTTGACAGGTGCAGGAGGTTCAGGAGTGTATAGAACATATCATGTGTAAGGTGGAGATACCAAACTCATGGGGTATCTCTGGCTGATTCTCCTCTACTTGCCCTCCAAGTTTGGTGAGGATTGGATATATGGGGTCTCAGTTGTGGCCTCCCAAAGAAGGAGCCCCCAGGAATGTGATTTCTGGAGAAATGATGGGTGGAGATTTCCCCAGAAAGCACTTTCCTGGAGGTACCTTTTTTGGGAGGCTGCAATTTGGACCCTGTAAATCCAGTCATCACCAAACATGGAGGGCAGGTAGAAGAAAGTCATCTGGAGACCCCTGTGAGTTTGGTTTCTCTAGCACACTGGGGAGCATTCTACCTGGTCACGAACCTGATGAACCAAACTGGTTCATTTGGCCTCTAAAAGTTCATGACTGTTCATGGTTCACCAACTGGGCATGCCACAAACCACGAACTGAACCACAAAAAATGCTTTACATTTACTTTTGCTGTGATATGTAACAGCAGCTTCCTCACTGTTTTCCTTTCCTGTAGAGCTAAGAGGCCTTACTTTTTTGCAATACCAAAAGTAGCTGCTAGAAAAAGTAGCTGCTAGGCTGGAGGACTGGTAAGATTTGGTCAGTCACAGAAGCAGAAAAGGAGGTCACTCTAATGCCATACCCATTTGTCAAGACAGTGAAGGGGCTGGGGATTTTTATGGACACAGCTCCACATTGCCATGCTATAGTAAAAGATTCTGTTTCCCACTGGCAGGTTCACAGATGATTTTTTTTTTCAGTAGCTGCAATGTCAAGGA
>NW_015209937.1:0-1319 GCF_001447785.1 Gekko japonicus | reverse complement strand
GCTGAAAACTCTTTTGTTTTAATTTCAACAAGTTGGTTCTTGTCCAACCTTCTGGGGCAACAGAAAACAACTCTGCACCATCATCTATATGGCAGCCCTTCAAATACTTGAAGATGGTTATCATATCACTTCTCAGTCATCTCCTCTCCAGGCTAAACATGCCAGCTCCTTCAACCTTTCCTCATAGACCCCTCACCATCTTTGTTGGCCTCCTCTGGACATGTTTCAGTTGTCTATATCCTTCTTAAATTGTGGTGCCCCAAACTGAACACAATACTCTAGGTGAGGTCTAACCAGAGTTAGAGTTGTCTACCTGGGCTTTGTTATGTTGTCCTGCTGCCATTTTTCAGTGTTGTTTTTTCTTGTTGTTTGTTTTCAGTGTATGCTGGTGAAGTGACGATGCCTTTTAACTGGTGGCTTTTTATGGAGCTGTTTTTATGATGCTGACTTTTTTGAGGTTGTATTGTAGTAGTAATTTTTGCTTTTACTGTGTTATGAACTACCATGTTGGTCCTGTTTATGAATGGAAGAAAGGAATGTAAAAGGTCTATTAAATAAATGTAAGCTGCAAACTAGGAAGAACCTGAGGACACAATACAAATTAATATTAAGAACTTACGACAACCATACTGTTTTAAATGTTACATCACAGGAAACTGCATTAACTGAGTCAGACCACTGGTATACTTTACTTAGCACCACCTACTCTGCACCTGACCACTAGTAGCAGCTGCTGAGGGTCTTGAGGCAGAGAGAAGTCTTTCCCAGCATCTGGAGATAACCAGGAACTGAACTTGAGGCCTTACTTGTATAAAGCTCATGCTCTGCTTTAGGGCCATCACTGTTCTCCTCTGCCTGTTCCCCTTAATTAACAGCCTGTTTCATATGTATTTGTTTAATGTACTTATACCCTACTTTGGAATCAGATTAGCTCTTAAAGCAGCTTGTAATTAAGTGAAGCCCAATTTATTTGATTAAAGACTGTTATAGAGATGCACAGTTCTGGTTTTGTTCTTTTACACAATAAAAGACGATTCACTAGATACTGTAGCAGCTGTTGGGACCTGGCAGAACACTGCATGAAGCTGGGAATGTCAGTTGGCAAAGATGACTCAGAATCCCAGCTGCTAGGCCTTCATTCTCAGCTCCTCATGCCACCTTCTGGTCACTTCTGATTATGAGACCCTGCTTGGCAGGAAGGGCTTCTCCCCTGGAAGTGATGCAAAACTGGGTAGCCCAAATGACCTTGCACGAGGGAGACCCAAGTTTCAACAGCATCCCGTTCAACTGAGCAAACATGGTGAGGATTGAGCTGAATG
>NW_015209936.1:0-1298 GCF_001447785.1 Gekko japonicus | reverse complement strand
GTGGTTCCTGCTCCTCTGCACCAGCGAGTGTTGTCAGCCCTGCATGAGTCGAACCCCGGAATTGTGTGGATGAAGACACTTGCCCAGAGCTACATGTGGTGGCCAGGTATGGACAGTGAGATAGAGGCCTGGGTCCAGTGCTGCCAGGCCTGCTAAGAGACCTGGCTGGAGCACCCCACGCTCCCATGCAGCATTGGGAGTCCACCCGAAACCCTTGGTCCCGGGTGCATTTGGACTTTGCAGGACCCTTCCAAGGACAAATATTCTTCATTTTGGTGGACTCCATCATGTTGCCTCCATCTCCTGTAGAGTGACAATCCGGGCCCTCAGATGAATCTTCAGCACGCATGGCCTACCCGACATGGTCGTGTTGGACAACGGGACTGCCTTCACTTCAGGGGAGTTCCAGGAATTCTTGGGCCGCTACCTCATCAGACACATCCACTCCGCTCCCTTTCACCTGGCCACCAACGGGCAAGTGGAGAGGATGGTGCTGACCACGAAGGAGTCCCTCAGGTGAATCATCCATGGGGCCTGGGACCATAGGCTTGCAGCATTCCTTTGGGACACTGGGTGATGCTGAGCGTAACCACCGGCTGCAGCCCCACTGAGCTCCTCATGGGCAGGTGCTTAACGACTGGACAGACTGCACCCGGACTGAGTCCCAGAGCATCTCCAGTCACTGGAGAGCCAGGAAGCACTCAGAGGGTTTTCCCAGGCAGCCCCGTCTATGCACAGAACTTCTTTAGTGGTACTGCCTAGGTTCCGGCCAAGGTCACCAGAGTCACTGGCCCCCTCTTATATGAGGTCTCTACTGACAGTGGACAGGTCCTGCGCAGGCACATCAACCAGCTTCACTGCCGTCTCCTGCCAGAGGTAGCCAATCCAGCCCCAGCCACCATGGAGGCCATCCACCCGGGACATCCGCTGCTACTGCAGCTGGAGCACAGCAGGGAGGGGGACGCACCGTACACTAGGGATCGTTCTGACCGTGCGGAGTCGCGTCACACCCATACAGACTGTTCCAGAGGCCTGGGACTCTGCTCCTGCCTTGCCATCCTTCCCCAGTGCTGCTGATGAGACCCCAGACACGGCCCCAGTGGCTTCACCAACACCGTCTGAACCGAGACGCTCTCACTGGGGAAGGCGCAGGCCAGCGTACCTTGAGGACTATGTGTGTTAAGGTGCTTTGGAACTTAGGGGGAGGGGGGTGCTATGTATTAGGGCTGGAACATTCCAAGACTGTCTATCAGAAACTGGCTGAGCTTAGGGATCCAGAACAATAGCCCACCAGGACT
>NW_015209935.1:0-1308 GCF_001447785.1 Gekko japonicus | reverse complement strand
TAAAAACCTATACATAAATTCAATAATAATAAAAAAGAAATTGTGAGGGGAGGAGAATGTGTGGTCCACATATAGATAACCAACTCCTAGTCTATTGCTAGAATCTTGGAAGTAAGTCCCACTAACTTAAATGGGACTTACTTCTGAGTAGATCTGCTTAGTATTGCTCCGTATAGTTGCTAACATGACTAATACTTGGGTTGGTCTGGATGGTGTGAATGGAGGGGAGAAATAGCTGTCTGGAAAAGTCTGGGGGCTATCTGCTGCCCTGCCTTGTTCTTACTTGGTACAGAAACTGGGAAGAGGTGAATGTAGTGCCTCCACAATGGCATCTATTTCTGATTTTCATCGCATCTTTCAGGTGCCTTGATGAGAATCCAGCATTTCCTATCCTAGAAAGGAACTCTAATTGCATGTGATGATCCAGACCACACGCCTGTTCTTTCCTCTCCAACAACAGCTGTGTGATAAGGAAACTGAAGAGTAAGGTGACAGAGCGCAAGTGCCAGAAGTAACAGCATCGCACCCTGGAGGAGGTTGCAATGGAGAGGGAATGCCAAAGGGGTTGGAAACATGAAATAAACTCTCCCGAGACAGCTGGAATTTCCAGGCATAATGAGGTAACATGAGGACACTGAGTCAGAATGAGGTGCTGCTCTTTTTCTGTGTCTTTCAGGACGGCTTTCTGATCTGAATGTTTACCATTGCCCTGAGCTGGTGCTCCCTACTTGGTGTTAAGGGGATACTCCAAGCAATTGACTTCATTGGCTGGGCTTATTTCCTTTAAATTAGTGATTGCTTACATCTCTGAGATAATTTCTGTAGAAAAGAAGAATACAGAATGTTTCGGTTCTTGACAGATTACCTTTGGTTTACATTCTGCACTATGGAATATCAACAGTCAATCACCAGGGAAAAACTAGCAATTTTAATGGAAGTTCTCCTCCTATCCTATGGGGTTGGGGGGGTATTTTTGTGTTTTCTTTTTGTGTGCATGTGTATGCCAGTGCCTGGAAGTCTGGCAACTCCTACTGGGGCATGGAGGACTTTCAGAGAAGTGGCTTGATTGCCTGCCTCTGCCTCCTGGCCCTAGTATTCTATGGAGATCTCCCATCCAAATACTTGCCAGGGTTGGCCCTGCTCAGCTTCCAAGATCTGACAAGATAGGGTTTGCCTGGGCTATCAAGATCAGGCCTACGTTACATTTTAACACACAAACACACACCTCAGTTTATGGAACTGAAATGGCTTTAGTTGTCCTGGTAGATGACTTATGCTGGAAGATGGACAGAGGGAGTGCAACTCTGT
>NW_015209934.1:0-1314 GCF_001447785.1 Gekko japonicus | reverse complement strand
GCCTGAAGGAAGTCTTTCTCACACAGCGCAAGCTACTTAAGCCTATTTTTAATTCCACAACGTTTAAGGACCAACATGGAGCCACTGCTTTGCACAGGTCAACTTCTGTTTTGTCCTCTTCCAGTCTGAATGTCTGTAGTTAAGACTCAACCATCTATGGAAACCTCATATAGCTAGAAAGAGTCTTGCAAAGCCTGTTAGAAATGCATCTTAAGTGGGAAGACCACTGCAGCAGGATGCTGAGGCCATGAGAAGACACAGGACTCCCAACTCCTGAGACAGCCATATTGACCATGTGCTCGTCTACAGAGTGGGGGAGATCTTCAAGGTAATGGCCATTTTGTAGCGATTTTTAACTAGCTAAGCTTAAAGGCCCTGTCCTGTATTTTATCAGCTGATAGGGCATGTATAGAGAAAGGACAGAGGATTTGTGTTTTTACCAGGTTCTTTTGTATTCCTTGCTCAATTCTGGTGCTGGGCTAAAAGTATGCTTGTAAACATTTTCTTTTTCATAAATGCTTCAAACTTTTGATGCTGAGAGTGGTTCTCTGTTATAAACAGACCTCCACCATCTCGGACACACTATTTTAAGAGAGGAGCCAGGGGGAAGGCAGGCAGTTGGCAAGCGGGACACTCATTGTAGTAAACTGTCCCCATGGTGCTGGGCAGTGGGAGACGGAGGCTAGGTATCAGAACCTGGAAGAGAAACTGGGAGTCCTGATCCTCTCAGTGGGAAATCCCAACAACGATCAGATGGTGGTGGCGGCCTACTTGAAAGTGGAAGGAACCCCCCGCCCCCGGAGTTGGGAACCCCTAGGAGGGCAGGGAGGAATAAGGCCTGCAGGCCAGATCAGGCCAGTTCCGCCACAACCACTATTACAATACATAGTTTCAGAAGGTAGCCATTTTGGTCTGCAGTAAAACAGCTAAGATTAGAGTCCAGTAACATCTCAAGAGATCAACAAGAGCTTCCGACAGTCAAAGCTTCCTTTGTCAGACACCCAACGAAGTGAGCGTTGACTCTCGAAAGCTTACACCCTGAAAATCTTGTTGGTCTCTGAGGTGCTATTGGACTTGAATCTCACTACCAAAGTGCCATGCTTAGCTCAGCTCGTTAACGCAATCTGTGTAGCCCATAACTCCATGGCCTTCAAACGTGTTCACCATTGACGCACACACACCCCCCGTCCAGCATGAAGAGACAACCCCCTTCGCCGAGACCTCTGAACTCCATGTCTATGCTGGCACAAAGGGGAACATGCGCACACGACACTGTTATGTGGACAATCTATGTGTTTGGAATGGTGCTCATGG
>NW_015209933.1:0-1387 GCF_001447785.1 Gekko japonicus | reverse complement strand
TCCTACGGTAGAACACGATTGATTGATTGGCAAATGCACAACTTGCAGAATATCTTTGAGCAGCTTTGCTAGCTTAGTTTCACCATGCAACAGTCTTCAAGCCACTTATAAATCCAAAGACTCCTTTACATTCTGTTCACCTTTATGCTTTCAATATCTGCAGTGCCATTAATTCTCTTTCTACAGATTCTTAGTCTGACTTTGGCTTGGCACCCTGGACAATTAGGATAAGATTTTTTCCTGATGACGTGCAATCCTCATGCCTAGCCTGTCCGAGACAGCTGGTCTCTTGCCTGGGTTCTTGCCGGTTAATGTTGAGGCGCTTGTCCCTTCGGCTCGGAGTGAGCTCCCGTCTCTAGTTCCAGCTCCTGCCAACCTAGTAGTTCGAAAGCAAGAAATTGCAAGTAGATAAATAGGTACCACTTCGGTGGGAAGGTCACAGCATTCCGTGCGCCTTGGTGTTTAGTCATGCCGGCCACATGACCACGGAAACGTCTTCGGACAGCGCTGGCTCTTCAGCTTTGAAATGGAGATGAGCACCGCAACCCTAGAGTTGGATTCCTTTTTTAAGGAGGCCTTAAGCTTTACAGTTCTTGAACTGTTCATCTTGCCACATGGTAACCACTTCCTATGGTGAGGGGAAATTCTTTTTTTTTTTTAATAAACAATTTTATTTTTTATAAAAGACAAACAAAAGAGAAACAAACAAACGTACATATAGAATTGGGGGGTTCTATTTACAACATTGTTTTGTCTCTTAAGTTACCTCATACATTGACTAGTTATATTTTTTTATTTTTTCCACCTTGTATTTTTGACTAAATCTTTGCTCATAACTAAAAAAAAATTACAGTTCATATTTTATTCTGCTTCGGTTGTATGCCCATATGGTTTACTAGTTATACTCTACCATCCATTTGTAAAACCTTGACCATGTATTCTCAAAGTTTCCTTCATTTTGTCCTCTCAGAATTAAAGTTAATTTGTCCATCTCTGCAGTTTCAAGTATTTTATTTGGCATATAATGTTCTTGCAGCTGTAACTACATGTATAATAAGATAGGAATCTTGCTTTTTACAATTGAATGGTAATATATTCAATTCTGGTATATAAGGTATAGTACATTTTAACATTTTTTGTAACAATTCATGAGTCCAGGACCAATATTTTTTAACTCTATCACACATCCACCACATATGAAAAAAAGAACCAACATTTTTTTGACATTTCCAACAGTCATTTGGTAGGTCAGGATAAAACTTTGCTAATTTATCTGGAGTAATATACCATCTATAAAACATTTTGTAAATATTTTCTTCATATGAAATTGCTTTAGTAATGTTTACATTTGTTTCCCATACCTGTGACCAGGGGTCATTTCGTAGAA
>NW_015209932.1:0-1314 GCF_001447785.1 Gekko japonicus | reverse complement strand
TCAGCATACTGGTGACATCCCAGCCCAGATAAGATGGTGCAATCTGTTATTAAAGGTAGAATTAGTAGGCACATAGATGAACAAAAGCTATTGAGCATGGATTCTGTAAGGGAAGATCTTGTCTCACTAACTTTTTTAAGTTCTTTGAGGGAGTGAACAAACATGTGGACAAGGGTGACCCAGTAGATGTTGTTTACCTAAACGTCCAGGAAGCTTTTGATAAAGTTTCTCATCAAAGGATCCTAAGTAAACCCAGCATTCATAGGATAACAGTAAAAGTCCTCTTGTGGACTAAACCCTGGTTAATTAACAGGAAACAAAGAGTGAATATAAATGGGCAGTTTTCACAGTGGAAAGGGGTAAGCAGTGGGGTACCACAGGATTCAGTACTAGGTCCGGTGCTTTTTAACTTGTTCATTAATGATTTGGAGTTGGAAGTAAGCAGTGAAGTGGCTAAGTTTGTGGATAATACTAAGTTGTTCAGGGCAGTGAGAACCAGGGAGGACTGTGAGATGTTTCAGAGGGATCTGTTCAGTCTGGGCAAGTGGGCATCAAAGTGGTAAATGAGGCTCAACATGGGCAAGTGCAGAGTAATGCACATTGGAGCAATATACACACACACACACACACACACACATATAATTTATTATTTATTTATTACTTTGATTTTTACCCCGCCCTCCCCGCTGAGGCAGGCTCAGGGTGGCTTACATACAAAACCAATAGATAAAAAAACAATATAAATATCAATAAAATACATGATAGAAATTAAAAAACCCTTAGTGTATCAGCGATGCAGGTACGGTAAAGTGCATTTAGAAACATACATTCAACAGTACATCCACACTCGGCGGGCTCAGCCTGGCAGTAAAATTGGCACGTTGACAGGGTCCAAACTGATGGTAACTGACCAGGAGAGAGATCTTGGAGTTGTGGTAAATAACTCACTGAAAATGTCAACTCAGTGTGTGATTGCAATAAAAAAAATAGCAAAAGCTATGCTGGGGATTATTAGGAAGGGGACTGAAAACAAATCACCCAGTATCATGGATGAAAACAAATCATCCAGTACCATAATGCCCCTGTATAAATTGACGGTGCAGCCTCATTTGGAATACTATGTACAGCTTTGGTTATGGCACCTCAAAAATATATTATAGCATTGGAAAAGTACAGAAAAGGGCAACTAAAATGATTAAGGTGGAACACCGTTCCTATGAAGAAAGGTTAAAGAGGTTCGGGTTCTTTAGCTTGGTGGTATAACTATAGAAAGGTAACATGATATAGGTTTACAAAATCATGCATGGGGTAGAG
>NW_015209931.1:0-1615 GCF_001447785.1 Gekko japonicus | reverse complement strand
GCACGTTTGAACAGGACCATAATGCAGGGAGAGTTAACCCTTTCTTGCCATGTTGGTTACCCCTCAAGTTATTATTAGCCATGTTATCTCCCACGCAGTACCCTCCCCACAGGAGTAAATATGAGCTCCTGGAATGGGGAACGTTTTTATCAGGGAAACAAATATGAGAAAAGTGTTAAATCTCCCAAGCCCCAGTACCTTAGGACTGATTCAGCTAGAGCTGTTAAGAGAAATTCTTTTAATTCCTCTTCTTTACCCAATTTCAGCCTGAAATCTGGAATCAGTTTCTAATCAATGCTGTTGATTAGAGAAATTTGAAGAGAGGAGGGACTGGAAGGGAGATTTGCAGCATCTCATAGCAGGAATTGTCTTTTCAAACCTTCTTACTCTCCTGGCTAGAGTACCACCCTGTGGTGTACATAAGAACATAAGAACATAAGAGATGCCAATGTTGGATCAGGCCAAGGCCCATCCAGTCCAACATTCTGTATCACACAGTGGCCAGAAATACCAGTGCCATCAGGAGGTCCACCAGTGGGGCCAGGACATTAGAAGCCATCCCACTGTTGACCCCCCCAAGCACCAAGATGACAGAGCATCACTTGCCCCAGATCAAGTGATCTATCTATACCTTGTGGCTAATAGCCACTGATGGACCTCTGCTCCATATGCTTATCTAATTCCCTTTTGAAGCCGTCCATGCTTGTAGCCGCCACCACTTCCTGTGGCAGTGAATTCCAAGTGTTAATCACTCTTTGGGTGAAGAAGTACTTTCTTTTATCCGTTCTAACCCGACCGCTCAGCAATTTCATGGAGTGCCCACGAGTTCTTGTATTGTGAGAAAGGGAGAAAAGTACCTCTTTCTCTACCTGCTCTTTCCCATGCATAATCTTATAAACCTCAATAATGTCACCCCTCAGTCGTCGTTTCTCCAAGCTAAAGTGTATAACCTAAAACAACTGCAGGGGCTGAGGTCACAAAGGTTACACAATTGCAAAAGCAAGGGGAAATTCCTCTCTTAAAAGAGAAGAGAGAATAAGGGGAATCTCTGGCGATATTTAAAAACAAAACAAAATGGAAGGGGGGGGGGATTACCTGTCCCATAATTCCAACCCTCAAGCCAAAACTCTTCCCATTGCTGTTGTTTAAGGCTAGACCCAGTCACAAATCCCCAATGTCATGAGTTCTGTATTTGGAGAAAGCTGGCTTATAAATGCCACAAATAATGCAAATAAGTGAGTAGTTTTGCCCTGAGGATCTATCCAGATTGTCTCATACAGTGAGGCTGGGCAGAATGTTCTTCTTACAAGCACACATCAACTTTTGTAGCAGCCAAAAATGCAGTTGTTGCCCTTCCCCCCACACACACACTCACACCACACAGGTGTGCACCCATTCACTTTATCTTCCCTTCTGCCCTTTCTCATTTGCTCACCTCTCCTATCTTCCCTCTACTTTTCCTCCCCCATTCCCCCACCAGGGACCTCAGACGGCTAATTCAGGTTGAGATAAGGAACATAAGTGGGAAACAATGAATTACTTACTACAATTAAAAGAAAGTTAGAAGTCTCGAGAATTGTTCACACTGAATAGTCATAACTTACTGAAGGGTTAG
>NW_015209930.1:0-1361 GCF_001447785.1 Gekko japonicus | reverse complement strand
GGACACGTCCGATCCATGAGTTGCCAAAAACGGAGAGGTCGACAACCAAGCAAATTTGAGAAGGGAGCACTCACTGGAGAAGACCCTGATGCTGGGAAAGATTGAAGGTCAAAGAAGAATGAGATGGTTAGACAGTGTTATTGATGCAATGAACATGAAATTAAGCAAACTCCGTAGGACAGCGGAAGAAGGAGGGCCTGGCGTGATGTGGTCCATGGGGTCGCAAAGAGTTGGATTCGACTGTGCAACTGAACATCAGAGGCTACAATGCTTCCGGTGGGTATGGTTGCCATGTTGTCTGAACAGGGGAAATGCGTGTATTTTACATGCATGCACAGCTCTGGTATGCACAAACCAAAATTCCAAAAAATCCACTCACACGTTAGGATAACATGGCAACTGCATATATTGGGAGGATATCCCAGTACACATGGATGTAACATAGTGGGCTTTAAAAGAAAAAAAAGAATTATTAGACCATGTACAGATTTGCACCGAAGTTTCCATTCCTGAGCTCTTTGTTCCCAGCAGAATGTATAGGTGTTATCTTTCTGAACAGAAGTGGAAAAGTTCAGGGACCCACAAGGACTCGTGGAGGGAGGCATCTCATTTTCCCCTTCCCCTGCCATTTCCATTTCCCCTTCCCTGAAAGCCCCTATAACCTCTCCCCTTTTCCTATAACCTTTCCATTCTTCTCTCCTTCCCACCCACCATCCAACCTACTTTTATCTGCCCTCCTGTGCAGTTCCAGGTGCTGAGCTGGGCTGGGCCCAGTTGTATGCAGTGTTCCCTCTAAGGTGAGTTAGGGTGAGCTAGCTCACAGTCTTTTAGCCTCCAGCTCACACATTCTTGTCTTCACTCAGGAAGGAGGGCTCCAGAGCAAACTAGTTTATGCAGTAGCCAAATTGCTCCAACTTTAATACTAGTAGCTCACAAAGTATAATCTTTGCTGACAGGACTCCACGGCATAGAGGGAGCATTGTATGGTGCCGACCGCCTACCCAGTTGTGCTGTGGGGAGCCCTCAAGGACTTGCAGGGGGGGGTACCTCACTTCCCTCTCTGTTCTCCTCCCCACATGATGTCTTCTTCCTAACGAGATATAACAAGTGTCTTACTGATGATACATTACAAGTACGGAAGTGTGTACTTGTTTTCACTACCTGTATGCCAGAGCGTATGCACTACCATTAAAAAAGCTCTTAGTGATGAGTCAAAGACAGCATCATGAGATGGATTAACTCAACAAAGGAAGCCACGTCCTTCAGTTTGCAAGACCTGAGCCAAGCTGTTAGTGAGAGGACATTTTGTAGGTCATTAATCCATAGTCTTGATGGCACAGAACACACAGACACACAAAGAC
>NW_015209929.1:0-1267 GCF_001447785.1 Gekko japonicus | reverse complement strand
TCCTCCTGTTTGTGCGCTCCAGATCACACGCTCGCCAGCTTTGGGGTGCTCTTTACACAACCGGGAAACTGCAGACCTCACCTCAACCAACTCAAGTCAGGTGACTCACCTTAATCAGCGGACATGGGTGAATGAAGGAAACCATTCACCAGACAAAACAAGCCTCAGCTCACTCAAGGTCCCTAACACCAGAACCAAGAAGCCAAGCACAAATTTTGCACCAGAATCAAACCGCCGAATCGAACAAAACACAAGCCACATCCTTAGTATTGCCACCTGCTCACTTCCACACAACCCCCACCTGTGGTATTACCAACTACTTTACTCCCATACAAACCTCCCAGATGTAATGCCCATGGGCTCCTAGGCGCATGTCAGCCTATTTCCTGGAGCCCAGCAAGAGTTTTTAGAAAGTGGGCAGGGCCAGCTGGGGCTTTTGCCCAGCAGGGCTTCTGAATGGCCACTGGAGACCCGAGTGGCTGTGCAGCTTTTTAAGGCCTTGCTTCGGCAGCAGATGTCACCACAGCGCAAGGATCTTCACTGTATTACTGACGATAAGCTGCATATATGGATGAAAATATTTTGACAATATGTTCATTGTAAATGGCATCCTGCTAAATAGAGCTTCTGCTGTAAACGTTGAAGAGTTAGAGTTATACACGGCCTCCCTCCTTGACATTTTGTGCTTCTTGTGACAGTCATTTTGAGGTTTTGTCTACCACCCCGTGTTAGAATTTCAGAAGTGCCTACAGGTTCACAAGGGTTGGGGACCCCTGGGCCAGGCCATTATGGCATAGTATGGATGCCTTGTGCAACTCAATGGTTCTACACGGTGGCCATAATGTGTCAGGTCTCTCTCTTCGTGGATCTTCATTCCAATTGAGTATTTCCATTCCTGTCCATGATAATGATTTATGTTGGGGTAGAAACTCTTGCCACAATGTGGCTCGCTCATTTGCTGAACAGCTCTTACATATTATGACTGCTACTACAGAGCTACTTTCATGAAAAATACGTTTCCAGCAACTTCTGTGTGAAAGCTTAGTGTAAGAAGAATGCAAGTGACACAATTAAGATCTGAGCCACGCAGCTACTTTGAGGACTTACTTTCAATCTGTTTTGAATATGGAAGTACGTGAGTACAGCCAGCTGAACTATATCCTCAGACTCCAGTGTGGTGCACTGATACAAACATTTTGCAAACAATGCTTATAACTGTCCTGGACCATGGTCCCTTACAGGACCTCAGTCTAGGGGTACAAGGAAC
>NW_015209928.1:0-1444 GCF_001447785.1 Gekko japonicus | reverse complement strand
CCGTAGTGAGGGAAGAGGGAGAGCTGTGGGGTGGGGGTCAGGGCTTGCCTGCTTCACTACTAAACAGATTCAGAGCCACCAACTGCTGTTAGGAGAAACCCTTTGAACGAAACTCTGGCACAGAAAGGAAGATCCATCAGATGGGACAGGTTAAGGTCAGGGTGGTTAGGGTTAGGATTCGGGTTGTTAGGGTTATTAGGTTTATTAAGGTTAGTGATAGGGTTAGGGTTATTAGGGTTAGGGTTCTTAGAGTTACAGTTAGGGTTAGGGTTATTAGGGGTAGAGTTGGGTTAGACTTAGGTTAGACTTAGGGTTATTAGGGTAAGGGTTAGGGTTAGTTTTATGTTAGGGTTAGGGTTAACGGTGAGGATTAGGATTTGTATGGTTAGGGTGTCACTATAGCAAAACTGCTGCGGTGGCTCAAGTGGTTAAGACGCTGAACTGCAGGCTGTGGAAGGTCAGTAGTTCAGCAGTTCGAGACCCGAGTTGCCGCATGACAGAGTGAGCTCCCGTCTCTAGTTCCAGCTCCTGCCAACCGAGCAGTTCGAAAGCAAGAAATTGCAAGTAACTTCAGTGGGAAGGGAACAGCGTTCCGTGCGCCTTGGTGTTTAGTCATGCCGGCCACATGACCACGGAAATGACTTCGGACAGCGCTGGCTCTTCGGCTTTGAAACGGAGATGAGCACCGCAACCCTAGAGTCGGACTCGACTGGATTTCGAACAAGGGAACCTTTATAGCAGAACTGGGGACTCTAACTCACCACTGCCCTAGACAGATCCTTAGGTTAAGTGACATGCCATTTGCTCTGTGGATATCCTTAGGGTGACTTTGAATTTCTCTTCATTTCCATTGCACCTGAAAAAAAAAATCTCTGTTTTGATTTCACTTTCTGCCTTGGGCCAATCAACCTGTTTTCATCCCCTCTTCTCTTTCCTCACACTGGATCTGCCTGCACACTGTATTTACACTCCACACTTTATAAAATGGCACACCATATTGTGCACCGCACTGTGCAAAATGACATATTAAACTCACACGGCATAAATGCACCATACAAATGACTCTACAAAACCCACAATGAAAAGCTATTGACGAATTTAGAGATGAATATCAAAAAAGAAATAGACAAGAGAACAGTGGCTTACTCGGTGCCTCTTGCTGTGATGACCTGTCTCCACAAGATGGCGATAGTGTGCCATTTGTCTTCAGCCTTGCATCAAGAAGGAACAGTTTCTATTACATTTCTGGTCAACTTGGACCTTCTGAAGTCTCCCGAAAATAAATAACCTGAGTATCAGTTTGACCTGATGCTTGTATCATGTCCATTCTTGTTGGTCCTGGATAGTGCCGGACTCCTGTTATGCTGACAACAACCCTTAAGGACAATCACAATCACTTAAGGTCTGCTTGCTCCCATCTGAACCTACCCCGGGGCTCTGGTCA
>NW_015209927.1:0-1351 GCF_001447785.1 Gekko japonicus | reverse complement strand
GAAATGTGCTTCCACTGCCAAACCAGTGGAAATCTATTATTATAATACTACACAAAGACTGCATCAACGCAGCAAAGATTCTCCAGTTTTCACTCATTGTGGCTGCATGTAACGCAGCAAAGATTCTCCAGTTTTCACTCATTGTGGCTGCATGTACAGAGGCACGCACAGTGGCCACAGGTCTCCCACAAGGGAGTTTTTCGTGCTCTTTCCTCTGTCAGCCTCTGTGGCAGAATGGTCCTGCTCTAACCTGGAGGCCCTGTTCCTCCTGCCTTCCAAGGTTTTCCCAACAATGGGAGGGCTCTCTCTGTTCAACCCTTGCCACTACCCGTCCTTTGTAGGAATTGCCCACTGGGAGGGTCAGGACTCCTGGCTTCCCTTGCAAGTTCTGAGGCCTTGTCTCTGCATCTCCCACTACCCAGCGCCTGGTTACCATGGGGATAGCTTACTGCCTTGTGCACCACTGGGGAAATAGCTACTTGCCAACTGACTGCCCGCCCCTTCCTCCTCGCGTTCCTTTTAAAATAGCGTGTCCAAGACAGTAGAGGTCTATGTGGCACTGAGAACCACTACCAGGGCCAAAACTTATAAAGCATTTATTAAAAAGAAAATGTTCACAAGCATACTTTTAGCATAGCACCAGATTGAGCAAGGGGTTCGAAAGAAAAGAGTAAAACTCAATTCCTCTGTCCCTCTGAAAAGTACTGGGTTCGCCGCATGGAGGACTCGGACGTTGACATGCTCTTGCACACGTTTATTGTACTTAGCACAAGACTAACTTCAAGGCCAACTATATACACACCCACCCAGCACAGCCTTAGTCCATTGGAGGGTTTGAATTTCCCACCAGAGTGGCTATTGGTTGGGGCTGGGGGGAACTAGGATCCTATGTTCCTATTGTCCAGGGGAGCCAAGCTCCAGTCTTTGCCGCAGACCCCTAGTGGCAGTCCGCGTACATAACACCCTCCTTCTATACATGACCTATCAGGTGTTAATGATAAGACAGGCTCCTTAGCTTAGAAATTTACAGGGCTTCCATTACCTTCAAGCCTCTTTCAGGTGTGCAGGCCAGCACATGGCAATGGCTGCCTCCCACAGACTTCGGGCAAGAGATCTGTCTTGCTGGAAAGTACCAAAGAAACTCTCCTCTTTGCTCCCAGGACCTTTATCACTTCTCTTTCTTCTTCCACTGACCAGGTCAGCCTGGGTCAAACAAGTGTTTTCTGAAGCCTCCAGGAGTTTCTTCCTGAAGTCTTTCTGGTACTTGATTCCTCCAAATGTTCCCATGTAGACCCGTGATCATGCACTTGGACTGTAGACACGTGTCATCAAGTTCCAACCAACTTAAGCC
>NW_015209926.1:0-1235 GCF_001447785.1 Gekko japonicus | reverse complement strand
CTCAGCTTAGAGGGAACACTGATCACACATTAGGTTTCCAAAAAGACTATGGAGTGGCTTAATCGGGGGAGGGGGACTTTGCTTGTAAGCTGGGACGAATAAAATAAAACGAGGCTTTTAGAAAGAGCTCCATCCTTCCATCTCAGGTTGTGTAGTTACGAAAATAAATACATAAATGAAGCTAACTTTTAAGCTAGAAAGTCTGATCCAGTGTTTTTTTTAAAAGAATTCAACTGAAGTGTTGTTTTATCACACAACCCCAAATTAGGTTGTGCGGGGGCTTGGAAAAAAAGGCAAAGGCAGGTTAGTACTGAGGAAGAAAATGTCAAAGGCAGCAGGTGAGTTAGTGCTGACTCTACTGTTTCCCCCCTGCAAATAACCCCCAAAACGTCCCATAAGCAGCTTCCCAAAGAAGTTTCATCCCAAAGAAGTTGTTATTATACACACACTTGCTCGAAAGCCAGTCACATCCGACTCTAGGGTTGCGGTGCTCATCACCGTTTCCTAGCCAAAGAGCCAGCGCTGTCCGAAGACTTCTCTGTGGTCATGTGGCCGGCATGACTAGACGCTGAGGCGCACGGAACGCTGTTACCTTCCCACCAAAGCAGTACCTATTTATCGACTTGCAATGTCTTCCTTTCAAACTGCTAGGTTAGCAGGAGCCGGGGCCAGAGACGGGAGCTCACTCCGTCACGCGGCACTAGGGTATTGAACTGCTGACCTACTGATCTTCCGGTCTGCAGCTCAGCATCTTAACCTCTCAGCCACCATGGCCCCACTATATATATTAGAATTTTAGGGACTTGGTTTCTTCAAAGCTGCTTTAGGATATGCAGTGGAAGGTCTCCAAGTTATCATAAATTTATTTCCTCCCCCCATATGTTCTGAGCAATATAGGAGGAGGAGGAGGAGATTGGATTTATACCCCGCCCTTCACTACCCAAAGGAGTCTCAGAGCGGCTTACAAACTCCTTTCTATTTCCCTCCCCACAACAGACACCCCGTGAGGTCGGTGGGGCTGAGAGAGCTCTGAAAGAAACTGCTCTTTTTCAAGAAAAGCTCTCATCAGAACTATGGCTTGCCCAAGGTCATCCAGCCAGGTGCAAGTGGAGGACTGGGGAACCAAACCTGGTTCTCCCAGATTAGAGTCCGTGCACTTAACCACTGCACCAAACCATGCCATGTCTGCACTCTCCCAACATTTTCTACTTACATTTGATGTTCAAAAAGAATGG
>NW_015209925.1:0-1357 GCF_001447785.1 Gekko japonicus | reverse complement strand
GATGGGAAAGACCTCCTCCTGAGACCCTGAAAAGTTGCTGCCAGCCTGAGTTATGGTTGCCAGTTCCGGGCTGGGAAATACCTGGAGATTTTGGGGGTGGAGACTGACTTGGCTTGGCTTGGGGAGGCAAGAGGAGGGACTTTAATGGGTTAAAATGCCACTGAGTCCACCCTCCAAAGTAGCCATTTTCTCCATTCTGAACTGATCTATGTTGCCTGGAGATCAGTGATAATCCCAGGAGGTCTCCAGCCACCGCCTGGAGGTTGGCAACCCTAGTCTGAGGGGTTAACACCCTGCTGCGGCCCCTCCACCCCCAGATCTCCACAGTTTTTCCAACAAGGAGTCGGCAGCCCTGTACTGAACTATTCCACATAATAGTCACATCTAACTATCCCCACTTCTAACTATCCCCACTAACTTCTAACTATCCCCACTAACTGTCCCCACATCTAACTATCCCCACTTCAGAATTCAGGAGGGGGGTGGCACACGTTCACGCCGCCCCACATAATAATGCTTCCCACACAGTCGAAACTTAGCATGGTGGGACCCCGTATTCCATCTCTTGTCTTTCAAGAATCAAGACATTACGGCAATCTGGATGGGGGATACACTTCTGGGTAGCAGTGTGAGTGAACAAGATCTTGGGGTACGGGTGGACCGAAAGTTAAGTATGAGGCGCCAGTGTGATGCGGCGGCAAAAAAAGCTAATGTGATCTCCGGGTGCATCAACAGAGGCATCAATTCCAAATTGCGAGTTGTGATAGTCCCGCTGTACACTGCATTGGTCAGGCCGCGCTTGGAGGACTATGTGCAGTTCTGGAGGCCTCACTTCCTAAGGGATGTGGACAGAACGAAGCAGGTGCAGAGGAGAGCGACGAGGACGATCGGGGGCCTGGAGACCAAGCCCTACGAGGAAAGGCTGAGGGACCTGAGAATTTTGAGTCTGGAGAAGAGGAGGTTGAGGGGGGACAGGATGGCTCTCTTGAGGTCTTTGAAGGGCTGTCGCGTAGAGGAGGGCAGGGACCTGTTCCTGTCGGCAGCAGAGGAGAGGACTCCCGAGAATGGGTTTAAATTAAGGGCGGGAAGGTACTGGCTGGATCTTAGGAAAAACGTTTTGACCATAAGACTTGAGCAACAGTGGAATCAGCTGCCTCTGGAGGAGGTGAGCTCCCCCTCCCCGGCAGTCTTGAAGCAGCGGCTGGACAAACCCTTGTCAGGGATGCTCGAGGCCGATCCTGCATTGAGCCGGGGGTTGGACTAGATGGCCTGGATGGCCCCTCCCAGCTCTGTGATTCTATGATTCTGTGATCTCGAGATCAGCTCACTCTGTAGAAAAAGAGATGCAGGAGCTCAT
>NW_015209924.1:0-1356 GCF_001447785.1 Gekko japonicus | reverse complement strand
AAATGCAGTTCATGCCCATCCCTAGTGGTAATCTCCCAAGCTTCTGGACATGAGATGAGGGGATAACATGTCTGGATGTTTTAATGTAGAAATGTTTCAATGTTTTTGATGCTTGGGTGGAAGGGCAGCATAGAAATGTTTTGAATGGATGGATGAATGAATGAATAACATGACTTGGAGATGTCATAGCGTCATGCTATTCTTGCAGCATATATCTGGTGTGGGCTTAGAATGTGCTAAAATTTGATGAGTCCTGCGATGCTGGGATCCACTCTGCTTCTGGTCCAGTTGAAACCCAGGTTCCAGCCAAAATTCCAAATGGGGCAGGAAATGTCATTCCATCATTTGTTTCAGTAAATCTCAGCTCTACTAACCAACTGATATAAGGTACTGTGCCATTGTTTAAGATGGAATAAGAATTGTCCAGGATTTTTACAAAGCTTCGCTTGTCACTCTTCAAAGGATTTTATATCCATTTTAATATTTCATTTTTTTGTTAAGTGTATTTTCTTTTCCAATGAATTTCAGTTAACCTTTGCCGCTTAAGAAAAGGAAGAAAGCACAAAGCCTCCACTGAATCGTATCCACAGACACAATTAATGGTTGAGCCGTCCGCAACAAATGAAATGACAAAACTGCTAAGCAATTAGTTTATGGATGATCTCCAAAAAGGCGCACACTTCTGTCTGCAGTGAGTAACTACGCTGTGCAAGTTAAATTCTGCTCCAAGTGAATGGCAATATTCAATTACTGCAGAGGTGTATTCTGGGAAATTGTCACCATCATGATTAATAGCCCTTACGAAAAACAACTAATTTGGTGTCCTGTTGCTTGATCAACTACAAAGGCTAATTTTCTTGAGGAAAGCAACATTTTTATCAGCATATACTTTTTGATAGTTTTCATTGGACCCATTAAGACCTCCGTTCACTTTTTTTAACAAAAAAGGCCTTTGAATATTAAGCAAATGAACATTTAGTATAAAATATTTAATTCTGTTTGCAAATAAGTACTGCAATACTTTTAATGGTTGTGATAATCAGAATTATCTGGGTTCTGAGTTACCGGTCCCTTGAACCACCAAGGATTTAAAATAAAACAAGCCTATTATGTGCTATTGAAACTAGTGCAGGGCAGGCAACCCCTGGCACACAGAACTTTCTGGAATTCTTTTAGCCAGTGGAGAACCAGCGTTGTATAGTGGTAAAGTGTAGATGGGCACTTCCCCTTAAAGAATCAATTTAGGGCTCGCTTGGGCTGCTTCTACCTCAGGTCTCCATAGTTGTCATTTCCCCCAATACCACTAAAGGGATTTTTAAAAATTGCCATTGGTAGATCAGTATAACATTATTGTAG
>NW_015209923.1:0-1344 GCF_001447785.1 Gekko japonicus | reverse complement strand
TCTGTTCCATTCTACTAAGAACATGCTGCTAGCAAGCAGAGAAGTGATCTGCAACCTGTCACACCCAGGGCTAAATGAAATCACACACACGCCCCCATCAAAGACAGGGGGAACCAGGTCCCATGTCTTTTGTGGAGGGATAGGTAGGCCATCACCTGTGCCTCCCTTTGTGTGTGAGTCAACTGGATACCCCCAACTTCTGCATTTCTTAGACCATTTAGCACAGGCAGATCGCAAATGCAACTATGGCACATATACAACTGGCTTTTACATTCTCCAGCTGGTCCATTTTGCTCAAAATTCTCCAGGATCTCAGGCAGAAAAGGTCTTTCCCAACCCCTGCCACGAGGGGTTGACTCCTAATACCAGATGGTAGGCAGCATCAGTAAGGCAAAGCTTTGGCCTCTATGCCCTGGTTATAGACTTTCAGTGGTTGGCTACTTGGAGAAACAAGATACTGATTAGATGTACTGTTGGGCTAATGCAGCCAGGTTCTTCTTCTGATCTTATGTTGCATTTTGGAGTTTACCTGAAGGGTAAACAATTAACTTATGAGCATTTTAATCCGCCAATCAGTGGGGGTCATGCTCACTTAGTTAAAATCACCTTGGCTTGTGTTTGCTAACAATCTCCCACCCATTTTCCTCCTCTGTCTCTGTGTTCGTTTGATCTGCATTATTAGACATCATTAAATTTTAATGTGGGTGGTATCTAGAGTGACACCACATTTTGGATCAGTTTGTCATAACTCATTACCATCATTTGACAGGCGATAGCAAACACATTGAGACAAAGTGACATTGTGGCGAAAATATACTGAAGGTAGATTTGCAGTGCCATCCTAAGCAGAGTTACACTTTTCTCCTGCCCACTGACTTCAATGGACTTAGAAGGGCATAGCTCTGTTTAGGATTGTCCTGTTAGACACTCATTCCTTCCATGTCTGTAAAACAAATTGGATAGAAACAACTAAGAGAGCAATCCTAAGCAGGTCTACTCAGAATCCTACTCAGTTCTATCTGTTGGGGCTTACTCACAAGAAAATGATTTTAGAATTGCACTGTGATATCTATAATTGTGCGGACACCGGTAATTCATCACCCAGGTCAGTAGTATTCACAAGCATAAGCATTGGCTCTTGTCCAATGGTTTTTTTGTGTGAGTAAGGGGTGAATATGAAAGTGATATTTAAGGTCTCGAGAGCTTCAGCTATCGCTGAAGGCATGTGTTACAGAAGAGGTCACCATAGCATGGTTGCATCAAAAGTCCTCCCCGGCCCCGCCCATGTTTGAAAAGGAGTGGAGTAAAATGTATGAAAATATTGTACCTTAAAGTTCACATCTT
>NW_015209922.1:0-1339 GCF_001447785.1 Gekko japonicus | reverse complement strand
CACGACTGTTGGTCTTATTATCATTCTATGGCATTCTTAATCACGCCACCTTGTCTTCTGTGGGGTGGACACCATTTTCGTCTACCTGAAACCCCAAAACTCCACACGTGGAACTCCCACAAGGCATTTCGACTGTTTTACCTTGAGGCCAGCAGTCTTGAAACGCTCCAACACTGCTCTCACCCGTTCCATGAGCTCTTGGTCAGACCCCCCCTGCAATCAGTACGTCATCAAAATACGGTACCGTGCCTGGCACCCCTCTTAGTAAGCCCTCCATCAACCCCTGAAAGATACCTGGGGTGACATTTACCCCGAACTGGAGTCTGTTGACCCTGAATGCCCCTCTGTGGGTGACAATGGTTTGGGCTTCAGCTGCCTCCCTCGTCACTGGCAGCTGCTGGTACGCTTGCACTAAGTCGAACTTAGCGAATACTTTCCCTCCCCCTAGGGATGCCAGAATCTGGCTGATGATGGGTATGGGGTAAGAGTGCTGCTGTAAGGCATGGTTAATAGTGCACTTATAGTCAGCGCAAATACTTACTGACCCGTCTGATTTTACTGGCGTCACTATTGGAGTTTCCCATTTGCTAAATGGAACCGGTTCAAGCACCCCCTGCTCGATCAGCTTGTCCAGCTCTGCTTCGATCCGGGGCTTGAGCGAAATGGGCACCTTCCGATACTTCAATCGGATCGGGGTTACGGAGGGATTGAGTTCGAATGAGACCGGGGGCCATTGTACCTTCCCAAACCGCCCCCAAACACTTCAGGGAACTCCGCATACAACAATGCCCATTTATTTTCAACCACATTGTTCACACCGGTAATTGCAATACCTAGGGGAACGAACCAATCCAGGCCAAGCAAGTTAACCCGCTCCCCCTCAGCAACCAACAGAGATAATGTGGCAAATTTGTGGAAGGAGGGGCGGTATATGGAAAGGTGCAGAGGCAGCGGTGGAGACGACGTGACCATAGCGGGCGGTGAGAGAGCCGGCGGGGACGTCGAGTTACAACCTAGTGGTGAGAGAGCTGGGAAGTGAAATCTCTACCTGATTAAAGCCTGTGACCGGGGACTGGGGAGCACGACGAGGCAGAACAGGACACATGGAGAAGGACTTACCAGCTGAGATTGCGAGCCTTGGGCCGTTGGAGGTTGGGGACTGGTGGTCGGGCTCGGCTTGCTGTTCCTGTGTTCCGGGGAGGAGGGGAGGAACCCTGCAGAGGCAGACTCCCCCTGGTGGTCAACGTGAAAACTGCGGGCGTGGAGGCCCTCTAGTGACCGGAGATCAAACTACACCGGGGCGACCTCTTTTATCTGCCTGGCACTTTAAGAACATTGC
>NW_015209921.1:0-1501 GCF_001447785.1 Gekko japonicus | reverse complement strand
CCCCACGTGCATCTCACATTTAAAAAATATTGTTAATTTTTTTTGTCCAAGGGGGCAGCACTCAACTGTGGGGGGCATTGCCCACATGCATCCCACATTTTAAAAACTTTACTTTTTGTCCTAGGGGGCAGCGTTCATATGTGGGGGGCATTGCCCCCAAATGCCCCCATGGCTCTGGGCCTGGGTCTCCATCACAGAAAGAGGGGAGGGGGTCCTGGTAGGCCAGCGTGGGGGCTGCAGCTTCCCATCCCCAGAGGCCCCTGCCCAGATTGCAAGGCAGGGAGCTGCAGAAGCTGGAGTCGGGGGAGGTGAGACCTTTGGGCCCCAAACAAGTTGCCAGAAGCGGTACTTCTCTCCCCTGCTGGGCAGGATTCAAACGACACAGCTTGCTTAAGGTTGTTTTCACATATGCCGGAAAGGGCCTCCCATTTCTGGACACGTTTCAGGCATGTTCTTTCAAGGCTGTGTGGCTGGATGCAGCTTCGGGGGCTCTTCCCCTCCCCCTCCGCCCTCACTGCCCTCGGCCTCCTTTGCCATCACTGCTACGGAATGAGAATGGCTGTGGGGACCCACCTGATTTGGTGGATGTTGTTGCAACGTGATAGGGGAGGGGACTGTGTCACAGAGACCAATGGGACAAACTCACAGGGGCAGCTGCTGCCAGTCAGATGCCATAGCAGTGAAGGTAAGTGAGGTCAAGGGCAGTGACGGCAAACCAAAAAGCTGACATCGACGGGCCGCCGTCGGGAACAGAAGGGTGCCAGACCCCCATCGAGACGACCCCAGCAGTTTGTCGACCACTATTTTTGCCTTACTAAACATGCTAGTTTCAAAGCCAATAATCCCATTAGGAAAAATGGCCATCATGGACCTGCCTGCAGTGTCCGTGGACTGTCACTGCAAGAAGCCGCTTCAGTGCTATTAAAGGTAAAGGTTCCCTTGCTCGAAAGCCAGTCGAATCCGACTCTAGGGTTGCGGTGCTCATCTCCGTTTCAAAGCCGAAGAACCAGCGCTGTCCGAAGACATTTCCGTAGTCATGTGGCCGGCATGACTAAACACCAAGGCGCACGGAACGCTGTTACCTTCCCACCGAAGTGGTCCCTATTTATCTACTTGCAATGTCTTGCTTTCGAACTGCTAGGTTGGCAGGAGCTGGAACTAGAGACGGGAGCTCACTCCGTCTTGCAGCACCCGGGTCTTGAACTGCTGAACTACTGACCTTCCACAGCCTGCAGTTCAGCGTCTTAACCACTTGAGCCACTGCAGCTCCCATTACGGGACTGTCATTCCCTGAAATAATCCAATTGCTTTAAAAAAGAAAGGGGGGGGGGGAAATTCCCCACCTGAAACCAAAGTTGCAAAACGATCCGGCACCAAACAGGAATGTTGCTTGAGCCAAAGTCTTGCGTGAAGAACGCCCCCCACACACACACCTGTTGCCCGTCAGAGTGGTTCGCCCTTCCTTGGATTGCTATCGATATTTGTTGCACAACTTGTCTTG
>NW_015209920.1:0-1364 GCF_001447785.1 Gekko japonicus | reverse complement strand
GGGGGGCTCAGCGGTGCGGTTGCGTTGCTGGGCCTACCTAGGCCGGGGCCGCAGGGCTGAGCTCCTCTTCGGCGTGGGACCGGGCGCTGGCTGGGGGCTTGCCGACGTGTTGCGGCGCTTTGGATGCACCTAGAGCAGCGGATGCGGCGGCAGGCACGGAGACAGCCGGGCCTTGGGGCCCGTGATGGGAGTTGCGGCGGCGATGGTTTAGGGGGCTGTGCGAGGCCGCAGTCGCGGCTGCACGCCCCCTTGGCCCGGGCTGTGGCGCGGCCCTAAACGCTGGGATGCGGTGGTAGACAAGGCAGCAGGCGCGGAGCAGGCCGGGCATTAAGGCCCGTAAGGAGAGTTGGGGGCGGCGATGGTTCGGGGGGCTGTACTAGATCGCAGTCGCGGCTGCGCGCCCCCGCGGCCCGGGCCGTGGTGCGGCTCTAAACACTGGGATGCGGAGGCACACGAGGAGGCAAGGCGGTGCCGGCCGGGCATTGAGGCCCGTAAGGAAAGTTGAGGCGGTGACGGTTCAGGGGGCTGTGCGCGGCCGCAGTCGCGGCTCTAAACGCGGAAATTCGGTGGCAAGCGCGGAGCTGGCCGGGCTTTGGGGCCCGTAAGGAGAGTTGAGGCGGCAACAGTCCGGGGGGGGGTGCGAGGCCGCAGTCACGGCTGCGCGCCCCCACACTCGCCGAATTAGGCCGGGAGGTTCGGAATGAGTGGGGGGCCCCAGGGCGGCATTTTCTTGGTACGGTGCTTAAGTAGGGCATTTCAGTATCGCCTCCCCACGGGGGAGGGGTGGTGTGCCCTGGGGGCCAGTAGCTGATGGCGGAGCAGCCCATGTACGGTGGGCAGTCTGGTGAGCAGGCAGGGCCCAGGGCTTGTGTGCCATGCCTCCCCCCCCATTCCTTTCTCCTGTCCTATCAGCCGAAGTTGGCCCGATCTAGTCGGGTCTTTCAAGCTAAGCAGTGTCAACCCTGGTTAGTACGGGGTTAGGAGACTACTCAGGAAGTCCGAGGTTGCTGGGCAGAAGCAGGCAATGCATTTATTACAGTTTGTTATTGGGTGCTCTGAGTGCCACCCATAGTTGTGGGGGTCCCCTCCCACCTTCTTTTGAATCGGGGAATTTGGCTCAGTGGAGCCCCCTTTGGTGGGGCAGGGCTGAGGCCCATGTGCCAATTCTGCCCCCCCCCCAGTGGAGGGCCCGACTGGCTTGAGCTTGTCGGATCTCGGCAGGGGGTTGGTTTTGGTTGGACTTGAATGTGACAACTTAGAAAAGTATGAAGGTTGCTACGCATAGATGGGTGGACCGCCTTTGAAGGTCGCTGGCATTGAGAACCTAGTGGTGTGCCATGGGCTGATGGCAACTGGAATTTCGG
>NW_015209919.1:0-1388 GCF_001447785.1 Gekko japonicus | reverse complement strand
TCTCCTAAAATTACAACTGATTCCCAGATTATATAGACCATATAGATCAGTTCACCTGGAGAAAATGGCTGCTTTGGACAGCGGACTCTATGGCATTGTGCTTTGCTGAGGCCCCTCCCCTCCTTGAAACCTGTCATCTCCAGGTTCCGCCCCCCCCAAATCTCCAGGAATTTCCTAAATCTTGAGTAGGCAGCCTTATTTATGCATGTTTACTGGAAAGAAAAAAAATGGCAGTTCAGTGTGTGTTTGACTTGGTTATGCTGCTTTCAAGGAGAATACGAAAAACAGCCCCGCCTTTACCCTTGGAGTGCTGCCAATGGCATTTTTGGAGTCGAAACTCTAAAAAGAAACCATTTATTTAAAAGCAGAACTTCATGTTCCTTTTTCCTAATTGACAGAAATATTATACTCCTTTTAAAAATTACACATAGAATTAAACGGTTTTGCCAGCAGTTAAGCAATGTAGTGATTGAAATATGTGTTGTGTTGCGAAATAAGGAGGGATAATTTATGTGGATTTATGTAGATACCTTGACTAGAATAATATACCAGTATGAGGAAACTTATACTGGGGTTGATGCTCTAGTTGCCTAAGCAAAGGTGAACAATAACATTTTGTCCAGTTCTGTCCATTGCCCTAAGCAAAGGTGAAAAATAACATTTTGAGTTGCTATGGGAAAGTTTGTGTAAATGGAAGAGAATGTTTAAATATGTTATGAAAGAGATTAGATTAATATCACCGTAAGATGTCACTTCAGGTTAGCGGATATATGCATTGCAACAGGTATATAGGTTTGTGTTTTTTTTCTTTGATTGCTTATATGTTTCTGAAAATTAAAGAGAAATTATATAAAAAAAATTACACATAGAATGTGTTAGCCAAATTGCCTTATTTTATTACTAAACTTAGGGAATTATAAATATTAGATGGCAAGGCATAAAATATGGGATCATAACCCGTGTATACGGGGAGGACCTTGGCGGGGCTTCCTCGCACTCCCGCCGGCCTTGCAGGTCCACCGCCGGGCCCCTGATGTCAGGGGGTGGGGCATATGCTAATGAGTTATGCTAATGAGTTCCCCTAGCTCTTTTTCTATGAAATGACCCCTGGTTGAAAGGATAGCAACATTTGCATGTGCAGGAAATGCCGTTGAGGGGTGATACTTTACCCGTCCGATGGGACACTTGGATCATGCAGCAAAAAATAAAAACACAACAAGGGGGAAGGGATCATGAGTTGACCAACAACACACATATGGACTGATTCCAAACTGGCCGGGAATGGGACCAAAAAGGCAGGGTGTGGCTCCCCTTGGCCACAGTGTATATCCCATAGTCCAGCATCGGGCACTTCTCTAAGGCTACAGTTCTGTCCATTGCCCTGGCAC
>NW_015209918.1:0-1366 GCF_001447785.1 Gekko japonicus | reverse complement strand
TATTGTGAGAAAGGGAGGAAAGTACTTCCACAGGTCTGAATCATAGACACGATCACCATTTGAGAGCTGGACTCAGGCTGCTAAAAAGTGCTGCCAGGGCACGATCCCTGTCGTGTGGTGGGGCCAGGAGCTCTTGTTTCCCCCCCTTGCACCTTTTCAAGTGTGGAATCAATTGCAGTATCTCCAATGCGGCCTGCTAAGTTCTTCTTCCTCCCTGGCTCAGCTGTCAGCAGGCTCCTTCAAGCTGGTTTTGTAATGTTCCTTAATGAAAGTCTGTCCTGGTTTTTCCCTTCTGCACAGCAGTGAATCCTCTACATCCTGGGTAGGAGACCGAGCCCTCCCCTCTCTTCGTCTCCCCCCTCTCCAGCTCTCTGGCTCTGCCCTGAAAGGTACCCTCTCTGCTGTTGCAGGTGCCATGGGAGGAGGCGGCTGAGAGCGTCTCTGAGGCAGGCCAGACGCCATCTGAGAGGAAGCTTTCGATGGCTGTTGAGGAAGAGGAGGCCAGCCCACTGGGTAAGGCGGGAGGGAGACCTTCTGGGGCCTAAAATCCAAGATGCCTGGAAGCTCCTTCTGGGGCTGAGCTCAGCAGGGGCTCCTTCTGTCTTTTCAAGGTCTGCTCTGTCCTTAGATTCTTCTGAGGACTGCATATTCTAGGAAGAGTGACCTATTCTGGATATTCTAGGAAAGTGACCGAACAAGAGGCCTGCTGGATAAGGCCAAGTCCCACTGACTCTTGTCTGCGGTGGTCAGGCCCTCACAGGGATAACCCACGCTGGCCAGATCTCAAAAACAAAGTGGTTAGTACTTGGATGGGAGACAGCTAAGGAAGTCCAGGGTTGCGAGGCAGAGGCAGGGAATGGCACATCTGAACATCTCTTGCCTTGAAAACCATAAATCGGCTGTGACTCGCCAGCACTTCCTACCAGCACCACAGTAGTCAGCTAGAAGTCATCCGACCTTCCCTGTTCTTTGCCCCTCCCCAATATCTAGATTTCCTTAAAAAAAAACCTGGGAGGTCCCCTTTGGACTGTCTGGGTCACTCGATGAGGTCCTGGCTTCTCCCCTAATTTTCAGAGGCTAAAAACCGACTCATTTATTTATTTATTGTTTCAATTTACTACCCCGCTCTAATCTCCGAAGGGGTCTCTGAGCGGCTACAGTTACACATTATCCCTAACCTATGGCCACACTTTTTTGGGGGGTGGGGACAATCCCTACCGGCACCCAGTGGAGGGATTTTTTCTCTCTTGGGTCGTCTGCATCGGCTTCAGCGTCTCTCAGTTTCTTGGCGTCTCTCTCGGCCTCTGGCTTTCTTTCTGATGGTCTTTCCAGCGGTAGATCGGCTGGGCCCTTCTATCGCGCGGCA
>NW_015209917.1:0-1494 GCF_001447785.1 Gekko japonicus | reverse complement strand
GGCGGGGTATAAATCCAATATCCTCTCTCCTCTCCAATAATGGGTTCAAATTAAGAGTGGGAAGGTGCCGGCTGAATATCAGGGAAAACTTTTTACAGTAGGAGCTGTGCAACAGTGGAATCAGCTGCCTAGGGAGGTGGTGAACTCCCCCTCGCTGGCAGTCTTTAAGCAGCCACTGGACAAACACTTGTCAGGGACGCTCTAAGCTGATCCTGCATTGAGCAGGGGATTGGACTAGATGGCCTGTATAGCCCCTTCCAATTCTGTGATTCTGTGATTTCAGGACTGTTAATAGGGTTGCCAGCTCTGAGTTGAGAAATACCTGGAGATTTGGGGGATGGAGCCTGGGCAGGGTGGGGTTTAGGGTGGGCAGGAACCTTGGCAGTGCATAATGCCATAGAGACCACCAATGCTCCCTCTAAGCTGTGGAGTCTTGTGAGCAAAAATACTACTTTGTGAGCTACTGGCGTCAAAGTTATGAGCAAATGATTTTGCAGCTGCATAAATTAGTTTGCTCTGGAGCCATCATTCCTGAGCGAAGACAAAAATGTGTGAGCTGGAGGCTAAAAAACTGTGAGCTAGCTCACACTAACTCATCTTAGTGGGAACACTGGAGACCACCCTCCAAAAGCAGGCATTGCTTCAGGGGAGCGACCTGGTGGTCGGCAATCCTAACTGTTAACAATTAGGATGGCAAGGAGCGTCCTGTCCAGGCTTGCAGATTTCAAGAAAGTTTCTATGTCCTGGGAAACTCCTGGTGATATGATCAATGTTGAGGAGGGCATGTCCAATACAGCAGAAATGCATCTGTGTGCTCTTCAGGAAATGAAGAAACAAAGGGTTTACTTCATCAGCTAACATTAGTCCTTTTTAAAAAGGGACTCCATTCAGGATAGGATAGAGTAGAGATAGTACGCTAAGGCTGTGATTAGACACACCATTAGACCTCACATAGGCACAAATGCCAGGCAGATCTAAAGGGAGCGATCAGACAACAACATCTGGGAAGCGTCCCACAGCCGTCAGCAACCTGTGCTGCTCCGCTGCAGAAGCGGAGTTAAAAGACATTGGGGAAAACCTGGTAGTAAATGGGTTGTGATGGGCCACGGACGGACTTTCTCCTGTCTGATCACTCCAGCGAGCTCTCATGGCATCGGGATGGTCTGATCAGGCCATCCTGACTCCATGCCATTGTTTCCCCCCCCCCCTTCGCAGTATGCGCATCATCGCAAACTCTATAAAGAGCCCTCAGTGTGGAGGTGCAATTCCTCGATTCCTTGTTTAAGCACATGGGAAACAAATGGCACACAAAAAAAGACTCGCCTGCAGTTCCATCTGATCACACACTGATGGGCTGCACCTGCAGCTTCAAAGGGAGGTGTGATCTCACAACTGCATGTCAAATTCCTCCGGAGGAAATAGCCTCACTTTCCCTCCATCTCAACTGGCGCATGTGACTGCAACCTAAAGGTGATTCCGCACTAGACCTTAAAT
>NW_015209916.1:0-1340 GCF_001447785.1 Gekko japonicus | reverse complement strand
GAAGGGCAAGCCCCTGAATCCCCGCATCATTGTATTGCAAAGACATTTCCTACGTGTAGCTGGTTCCCATCTAGGGTAGAGGGAATGTTGAGAAGATTGAGTGGGACTTTCCAATCCTATTCAATGTTGTGAAATCCTCAGAGCACTCTTGATGTTTATTTTATTATGTACTGATTCTATTTATTTAGCTACTCTTATAGAGTAGCAAGGTTCACCCTGGCAGCTAAGAAAATTCGGGTTCGAGATGCACTTAACGGTTGGACTGCTTCACCGGCACACAAAGAAGGTGCTAACCTGTTTTAATTAACTGTTACGTGTTCTTAACATTATGGGTTTTTTTGTTTGCTCTTCTTTGTCCATGTTTTACTTGTGTGTTTTATCTGCTCAATTGTGATGGTCTTTGACCACATACAATAAAGTCTCTTGACTATCTAGTTTAAATACTCTCTTTTGGCTGTTCTGATTCCAGCTGAATGGAATGAGATATTTGTGGGCAGTGCTCTTTTATTTTGTTCTATTTTTGTTTACTGTTGTCTCAGTCTCGATATTTTATATTCATCTTGCTTCTAACTCCTCTAACTCCCCCCCCTCTCCATTTTAGGAGGTGGGGCTTGTAGTAAGGGTTTTAACAAGGGAGAAGACCTGGCGAGTTGGATAGTGTTGTAGCTGAACCTTTTGAAGTGTTCCCCCCCCCCCTTGTTTAACTGGGCCACGGCTCTATCAGCTTTCAACTCCTAACTTCTGGCTTTATTTGAAAGAGTTTGACCTTGATAGGCATTAGGCACTGAGTTGAGATGCTGAGCTCAACCGAGTGTGATAGGGATTATAGGAGAGTTTGGGAGTTTTCTCCCTCCCTTCTTTCTTGGAAAAGCTGCTGCTGACTGTTAGTTTGCTGGAGAAATTTGAGAAAAAGATATAATTTTCTCTTTTTTATGTTATGTTCTCTGTCTAGTGGAATTAGCTCCCGGAAGACATCAGGGCCCTGCAGGACCTTTTACAGTTCTGCAGGGCCTGCAAGACAGAGCTTTTCCGCCAGGCCTTTGATTAGTGAGCTGCACCTAACAGATTGAGGCTCTGGCCCCAATATTAACATCAAAATTCACAACTGGTCTTGCCAATATGACCCAGACTATATGTTCGATGCTACCAATGCCCACTATCTCTATGTTATTTGTGCTAGCACTTTATGTATCATTTTTGGCTATATTTTTTATTACTTAGCTATATTTATTGTGATTTTATGCAATTTCTGTTTATCTGTGCAATAATTATTACGTTAACAAGTTAAAGAATTTCCATTTCTTTGAATTTTATTTCCTTTGAATTTAAACTGGGCCTTG
>NW_015209915.1:0-1367 GCF_001447785.1 Gekko japonicus | reverse complement strand
TCTTATTTGTTTGTCTGTGGCTGTCCCACTCAGTCGCTTTATTTTAGATAGATAGGTAGATGCTGGCCCAGCCCAGGGAACTGAAGGAAAAGACAAAATCACCTTCTGCTTTTGAAATGGCATGAGAAGCTTTTGAAAGTTCAAAATAAAATTGTCTTGGAGGAGGAAAGGTCAGGTGAAATCAGGTGTGGGATGTATGAAGTGAACAGATAATAAAACTGAGGTAACTTTGTATTCATACAAACACCAGAATTTATTGCCAACAAGTATGTCTTTAAAACTTACTGAGGAGAGAGGTTTTCTCAAGCATAGGTTTCTGAGTTTCACCAACGTGTACATTTCAGAAAGCAGGAACATACAACCAAGTTCCCCAAATCCTTCTTTATACACAGACCCAGGATTGCTCCTTTCTTTTTGTTTGAATGAGGGTCCTCCTTGATCCACTCACTTTCTTAACCTCCTTCCCAGTCCACAGTCAGTGCTTAACTGTCTCTTCTTCAACTGCCAGCCCCCAACTGTCATTCCTTAACTGACTCTCTCCACTGAATTCTGTTTGAACAGCCTGTCACACAAGGGGTCTCAGACCCTTGACAGTCCATCACAGTCATGTTTATTTACTGCAGATAGCCAAAAGCCACTGCAATCTTCACATTAAAACAGAAATGTAGATGAGGGCGCAGAGTGACAGCGGAGCTGCGCAGTCGCACCCAACACAGCCTCCGCGTCAAGCTCCTACAAAAGAATTAAAATTAAAAAAACAGGCTGCAATTTAAATATTACAGCTTTACCAAAACGCTGGGGAGGAATAGGGGAGCAAAAGGTGGCAAGAATTCCTCCAAACTGATGCCTAGAGCAATGCAAGAAAGCCAGAACTCTTCGGACAAAGACTCCCCCCCCCCCATTGGAAATGGAGGAAGCAGAAGCTCGTGTAAGCAAAAGTAAAAGAGAAGACTCTTTAACCAAAAAAGCATTTAGAAGAGATGCTTACAGATTTAAAACAAGACTTAAAAGAAGAGATAAGAAACAGCATGACTCCTATTACGAATAAGTTGGATGAAGTCAACAAAAAGCCGCAGAAGGCACAGGAGAAGGCGGAGACAGCAGCTGCTGGCATGCAAAAGAACTCTAAAGAAATAGCTGAACTGAAAACTGTTGAAGGATGGGCAAAAAGTAAGCTAATGCTGTTAGAAATTAAATCACGGAAAACAAAAGTAAAATTCTGTGGAATTTTTTGAACTTTAACAAGGACCTTACTGTTGCTTTAAATGAGTGGTTAGAAGGAATTATACAGCTTCTGGGGCCAGTGGTAAACAATGCTTTCCATGTAAACCCGCCCCGAATGGGCTCACCAGCACTGATACCTGATA
>NW_015209914.1:0-1375 GCF_001447785.1 Gekko japonicus | reverse complement strand
GTCCGATGGAGTAACGGTGTTGTTGCTACCGCAAGCACACGACTCCCTTATTCATTCAACGCCTGAACGTTCTGATCTAAAGAAAGCCTTGTGCCAGTTTTCTCTTTCATTCCCTAGGTTTGATTCTCTCCCCACCTAAAGTACACTGAGTCCCTGTTACGGGGCATGTTCTTCAGCACGTGGAAATATTTTACAATATCAAAAGCTGCCTGCAGCACCTCCTGCCAAGTCCGATGGAGTAACAGTGTTGTTGCTACCGCAAGCACACGACTCCCTTATTCATTCAACGCCTGAACGTTCTGATCTAAAGAAAGCCTTGCGCCAGTTTTCTCTTTCATTCCCTAGGTTTGATTCTCTCCCCACCTTTTTTTTTCTTACTCTTGAGGTTTTGACATGGGTTTTGCATTTACTTGTGTAACAAGCTGTAGTGACGAATCAGACATCCTTGTTAACTTCAGAAAACTGCATTCTGTGGTCATGACCAGGGTAGCAGGCAGGGCCGGCCCCAGGTTTTTTTGCAGACTAGGCGAGGATACCTTCTGGCGCCGCCTCCCCCCTCCGGTGCGCCCACAAATTTTCAAACATAACTGCATTTTAGGATCCATCTCGAAAATGCTAACAGATGGGGGAAAGATCTGCATGCCGTGTGCAACTATCTGGGCACATCTGTTCCCCACCAAACATCTCAAAAGCCTCATGTCTTAATTCTGAGAAGCCTGAAGGAACAGAAATCTTTTCTTCTCCCTTTAAAAAAAGCTTGATGTGCTCTCTGGGAGATAACCTTGCAGAGCATCTCTGCCCTTAGAAGCTGTCCAAGGTGTGTCTGCAGCAGATGGCACACTAAATACTTGGATGGGAGACCTCCTTGGAATACCAGAAGTTGGGAGGCGGGGGCAGGCTTTCTTCAAGCTTTATTTATACATCTCTGAATATCCTCCAGGCCCCCAGTAGGGGTCAGTCACCAGAGGTCACCATAACTTTCAGGGGCACACATACTCACACATATGAAAAATAAAAATAAAAACCCAAACATAAGAAGGGAAGAAAATGGTTTCGGGCTTCCCTTCCATGGCCTTTTTATCACCAGAAATGATATTGGGGGGGCCTGTTTGCCCCTTCTTCTGGCACGTGTCCATAGCACGTGGAGCCTGAGGAAGGGACAGAAAGCCCCCCACCCTGGTACCATTTCTGGTGGCAAAATCCTGCAGGAGGGAAGCCAAAAACTCTCCCTTGCCCAAGCAGATCACACCAAGCCTTGCCCAAGCCCAAACAAAGACTGAGAGTTTTTGAATGATGAGTAGTGTGTATTGTATGTATTGTGTACTCACTACAATAATTCCCTACTCCAAGATGTTACAACTGAAGATGCAACAAC
>NW_015209913.1:0-1577 GCF_001447785.1 Gekko japonicus | reverse complement strand
GGCCAACAGTACAATCCCAAACAGAATTATGCTCTGCTAAATCCGGGGGTTTCTAATAGTGCAAACACTGCTTACAATTACATTGTAAGGTTGGTAACTGCTACTGATGCGTGCTCAGAACTCTGGTTCTTTTATCCCTTCCTTTGGTGTGAGAAAACATCCTTATTTCCCAGTAACTAATGTTGCTTTTTTAGGAGCTGCGGTGGCTCAAGTGGTTAAGACGCTGAACTGCAGACTGTGGAAGGTCAGTAGTTCAGCAGTTCGAGACCCGAGTGGGTCGCATGATGGAGTGAGCTCCCATCTCTATCCCGTCTCTAGTTCCAGCTCCTGCCAACCTAGCAGTTTGAAAGCAAGAAATTGCAAGTAGATAAATAGGTACCACTTCGGTGGGAAGGTAACAGCGTTCCGTGCGCCTCGGTGTTTAGTCATGCCGGCCACATGACCACGGAAACATCTTCGGACAGCGCTGGCTCTTCAGCTTTGAAACGGAGATGAATACCACAACCCTAGAGTCGGATTCGACTGGCTTTCGAGCAAGGGAACCTTTACCTTAATGTTGCTTTAGGCATACTGTGGCAACACTCAGCTCTGTGCTAAGTCCAGAAATGCTAACAGTTATTGTGGAAGCATAATACAGTTGCTTGTACAATGCGCGGAGCCTGCCCACCTCTGCATCGCAACTCTAAGCGGCATCGTGAGAACATGCATGCCCCAAAACGGTATGAGCCAGTTCAGCATCCTCATTAAAAATGCTCACTTTTAGCACAGAGAAAAGCTCGTAAGACTAATGGAAAGAGGCAACCTCACCGCTACTTGGATTTGGGGTCAGGCACATTCACACATGCCAATCACAAGCCCCTCAACCAATGTTATGTGTGTGGGGGACCCAGGCTTTAGACCCACTGTTCGAGATTCAGTTCAGATCAGCAAGAGCGGCAAGTGGGATTTTAGAGGAAAAGGCAAGGATTCCGTGTCAGAAACCATACCTCCTTTGTCTGCCGTCCCCTTCTCTTTTTCCTCCCGGTGCATCAAAGCTGTGATCCATCTTGCGCGATCACTCCTGCCGAAAGCAAAGAGCAAGTGTGTGTTTGTGTCTTTAAGACGTCTATTCCCCAAAGCTCGTGCAGACAGCCCACAATAGACATATGTTCTCTTCCAAACTGCTGCCCTACCATTGGGCTAATCATTTGCACAGGGAGGTGGGTTTTTGTTTTTGTTTTCTTCCTAACCTTCCTGTGTAGAGAATGGGATAGGGAGACCTGTGGATACCTTCGGTCGGTCTGGGCTACACTCATATATTGGTGTGCTGCTGCCCCCGTGTGGTGAACCACCAAGTTACAGGCTGAAAAGTTCTCTTTGAAACCCTGACCATTTCTTGAAGGGACCGATAAAGCCCGGGGTTCCCCACCCTTTCTGAACCTGTGGGCACATTTGGAACTCTGACACCGGTGGTGAACGCAACGTAAAACGGCTGCTGCACGAGGCAGACCCAACCACACACAGGAAGTCCAAGCGCAGGGGAGAAGATGGATAATTTTTAATATATATACTGGGAAAGAGGTAATAAAACCAACACT
>NW_015209912.1:0-1462 GCF_001447785.1 Gekko japonicus | reverse complement strand
GCAGCTAAGGAAGGACACCTGGGAGGGAGAGGTCAACACCCTTAATGACACTGCCCCGACTGGGAGGAGGAGAGATGGGAGTGTGCTTGGGGAAACGGGGACCGAGCCAATCCCCTGGCTACGCTCTTCTGAGGAGGGAGGGGCAGGAGCGGGGCAGGAAGACTCAAAAGGGATGGAAATGCCAGCCAATAAGGATGAACCTCAGCTCCTAAGATGAACGAGGAAAAGTCGTAGGTAACAGACAGAAGGAGGGCCAAGTTTCATCCTGGAGCCTCACAGAATAGGAGCCAGGAGGAGGAAAGGGGAACGGTGAGGAAACCAACCCAAAGCCTCCAGTATCTGAGGTCGAGTGGACCAACCAAGAGCCTACAACCCTGGAACCTGCGCCTCGCTCCTCGTCTGCCGAGGACGGCATACGTCGTGACATCCTTGTTTGGTCTTTGCAATCCCGTTTTGTTGGGGAAGGTCTAAAGTGGGGGGAAGCAATCAGTAGGTGAGGAAATGAAGGACGGAATCTTGAATAAGAAGCAACGGAGCATTTGGAGGAAAGGACAGTATCAGATCTCAACCAAGGCCAGTGTTTCCCAGCCTGTGGGTCAAGAGGATCCAAAAGTGGGTCACAAAGCCTCTGCAAGTGGGTCGCTGACCACCCTTTCCCAACGGCTACCCCTGCCCTTTCCATTCCTCTCTTTTGTATCTTGGAACCCAAGATCTGACCCTGGGAACAGTATCTTCCATGCCATACAACAGCTGGTATTTCTTTCTTCACTACATAGACATGTTGATCAAGTAAAACATGCCCTGGTGGTCACTAGAGGTAGTGAGAATCTTGGAGGGGGTTAGAGGGAGTAATAGAGAAGGAGAGGGTGGCTAGGGACTGGAATGTAACTTCCATACACAACGGTTGTGTACAATGCTCCCTCTAAGCTGTGGAGTCTTCTGAGCAAAAATTCTACCTTGTGAGCTACGGGCATTAAAGTTGCGAGTGAGCAATTTGGCTACTGCATAAATTAGTTTGCTCTGGAGCCATCTCTCCTGGGCTAAGACAAAAATGTGTGAGCCGGAGGCTAAAGAACCGTGAGCTAGCTAACACTAAACTCAGCTTAGAGGGAACACTGGTTGTGTATGTCGGAATGTCACTTACAGGGGCTTCATAATGGGGCATCTGCACCCCATGTGCAATGTTTGTTGGTTTCTTTAAAACATCTGGGTTAGTCACTGCAGAAAATGTAATGCTGAACTAGATGGGTGTCAGGGGTCATAGTTGGCCTAGGGCACCAGCAAACTTTGAGCCAGCCCAGTATGGGTCACCATACCACAGAAATTTGGACTTGTGGGCCACCCTACCAAAAAGGTTGGGAACCACCGAACTATGCCCATCAATATGACCCGTTCCCATTCCCTTTTGATCCATCAGACTTCCTAATTCATCAAATGTGACAGAAATGTTACTAATCGCTGG
>NW_015209911.1:0-1387 GCF_001447785.1 Gekko japonicus | reverse complement strand
TTCAGCATCACCAAGTTGGCAAACATTAAAATATTAACACAGTTTGAATACAAAATACTTGGGGGGGGGATTAAAATACAAACACAAATGCATAAAGACACACAAAGAGGCAGGAGGCCTAATAAGAGTTAGGGAATACAAAACAAAAAAAAGTCTTCACTGCCCTGACCTGGATAGCCCAGGCAAGCCCGATCTCATCAGTTCTCAGAAGCTAAGCCAGGTCGACTCTAGCAAGTGCTTGGATGGGAGACCTCCTTGGAATACCAGCAGTGGGAGGCGGGGTGTTAGCCAAATTGCTCTTGGAGAAGAACAATCGGTACAGTTATTATTATCGGGATACTTCCGTCTATGTTTACGGAGGATGGCACTGCTTCCGAGGTTCTCAATGAAAGACTGAGGCGGACTTCCTTAATAATAATAATAATAGTTTACTAGCACAATTCACTCAATTTCACACAACATTTACAAATACACAAGACTAAGAAATTAAGAAAGATTAATACAGCACAGTTGCAATTTGCAGGAAAATGATGGTTGATGCTCTTGGTTATAATTACCTAGCTGCAACTGCGTGGCTCTAAACTTCCAGTGAAGGGGTAGGGATAGGGAGAAAATTGGAAAAGAATGGCGAATGGACTCAGACCAGCTAAGACCACGTGCCAAAGAGACTCTAACTGCGCAATTCTAGAGTATAAAGAAGAATGGGTAGGATATGGGATAGCAAGCTGGACTTAAGAGGAAAAGCAGGTTTTATAAAGGACATCCTTTGAGAGCGGAGGAGGGCTTGAAGGTCCAGATGTTAGGAAAGGGGTCAAGAACTGAAGGGCCAGAGAGCAAACTATATGGTGCGTTCTTGATTATATCCAAAGGGGTCTAGAGGAGGAGCTGGGTCCAGGGATCCTCCCCTATGACACTCTAATTATGTCATAGCCAAGAGGTTTGTGATTGGCTACTGTATTTTTCTGGGTGTTCCAGGAAACTGGAGGGCAATTTGAAATCTAGTTGCTAACTCAATCAAGACACCTGGGTGAGGGGTATTTGTATGCAGATGGTTGACTCATGTCCATGCGGCCAGGCTGAATACAGAGTCCTTGTGGGTGCGTGCAGCTTCGTAGATGCAAGGGGGAGGGGGCCCTTGGTGTAGGTGACCATGCGGCTGGTTTGAAATGGCGTTTTGTGCTTTCTGTGACCACGCGCGTTGATCTATGGCGTGCCATAGACACAGGAACACCTTTGGAGTAGTAACCATTGGAAAACACGGTCTTCGGTAGGTACTCTCACCAGGCGCTCTCAGCATGTCAGTTTCAAGCACAGTCCGTTGCTGGCACATTTCATCAGATAACAGTGTAACACAGTCGATAAAACACCATAGCAGGCTTGCGGGCTA
>NW_015209910.1:0-1408 GCF_001447785.1 Gekko japonicus | reverse complement strand
ACATTGAACCCCATTTGCCATGTTGGCAGGTTAGACAGGTTAGTGACACAAGATCTTCCCTTACAGAACCCATGCTGAGTCTGCCTCAATAGGTTTTGTTCATCTATGTGCCTACTAATTCTTTCCTTAATAATGGTTTCCACCAATTTATCCAGTATCAATGTCAGACTGATTGGCCTGTAATTTTCTGGATCTCCTCTGGAACCCTTTTTAAAGATGGGAGTGACATTAGCTACCTTCCAGTCCTCAGGAACGGAGGCAGATTTTAAGGAGAGATTACATATTTTTGTCAGGAGATCCAGAAGTTCACATTTGAGTTCTTTCAGAACTCTCGGATGTATGCCATCTGGGCCTGGTGATTTATCAGTGTTTAAGTGCCTGTCCATCTTGTAGGTTTGTCCAACCTGATGCATCAGGAGTTTGAAGACTGCTAGGATGAGTTCCTCCTCTCCCACTTTGTTGGTACAGAAGGACCTGGAAGATTTCCATCAGGGTTCCATCCACACATGACTGGATACCGTGCTGTCAGTAGCCCTCTTCAGATTCATGCTGACTCTCCAGGAACTTGCCCAAGGCGGTTTACCAAAAAAAATAAATAAGAAAAACAAATTGTTAAAAGCTCTTAATTTAAAACAGGTATTAATTAAAACCCAGCATTAAAATACCTCCAGCCTAGCATAAAAACACACATGATAAAAACAGACTACTGGCAGCTTAAAATGACAGTCTCTGGGCTAAAATAGTGTTTTAAAAAACCAAACCCTTAATTAAAAGCCTGGGGGCTTTGGCTCAAGGGAGGGGCTGTGGCTCAGTGGTAGAACCTCTGCTTTGAATGCAGAAGGTCCCAAGTTCAATCCATGGCACCCCTAGTTAAAAGGATCAGGTAGGAGGTGATGGGAAAGACCTCTGCCTGAGACCTCGGAGAGCTGCTGCCATCCTGAGTAGACAGTCCTGACCCTGATGGACCAACAAGGGTCTGATTCAGTATAAAATATATACAAGGGGGACCAGCAATTCAAAGTAGTACAACAATAATAATAAGAAATTGCTGTAAAGTTCACAAATCACAATGAATAGACAATAATAACTAGTACAGAATTGACGCTTGATGATGTTTATAATTTCTATGTTTTCAGAACACAGGACGTCAAATACGGAAGGTGAGCGATACGAACATCTCGAGTGGTTGTTCGTTTCGAGACAACTCTTTTTCAACCAAAATTCAGTTCTCTGGTTGTCTTATTGTGTTTAGCTGTGATATCAATCTTATCCAACATCCGTTTCAAAAGCACATGGGCTAACAAGTTTTAACAGCACAAAGGCTAACAAATTTTAAATATAAGGCAGCTTCATGTGCTCATGAAGAGACATTTCTGGGCCTGGTGCCTAAAAGAAAGCAAAATAGGCA
>NW_015209909.1:0-1407 GCF_001447785.1 Gekko japonicus | reverse complement strand
ATTTCCACAACGAGCCTTTTTCCTAGTCCCAATATAAAACTAGACATTAAAAACTAAATGTTAAAAACTGTTGCCCTTAGCTTCCATTCAAGTGAGAGGAACTCAGCTACAGATGCAGTGATTTCAGGGGATTTCTCCAAAAGCAGGAAGTTAAACTCATTATCAACAATCCTTACAGAGGCCAAAAGAGGGTGAATCAAGTGATGACGTAAAAGAAGAAGAAGAGGAGATTGGATGTATACCCCGCCCTTCACTCCCCAAAGGTGTCTCAGAGCGGCTGACAAACTCCTTTCCCTTCCCCTCCCCACAACAGACAGCCCCTGAGTTAGGTGGGGCTGAGAGAGCTCTGACAGGAACGGCTCTCTTTCAAGAACAGCTCTTGTCAGAACTATGGCTTGCCCAAGGTCATCCAGCCAGGTGCATGTGGAGGAGGAGTGGGGAATCAAACCCGGTTCTCCCAGATTAGAGTCCGCGCACTTAACCACGACACCAAACTGGTAAGAAAGAGTATTGGGGGCAACGAAGAAGGATATGTTGCGCAGAGTTGGGTCCATTATAGAAGCAGGTGCAAACTCTGTCCTTATAAGGGGTGCCCTTGTATCTTCCTGTCAAAACAGCCGAAGGAAATAAATCGAACCTAGCCAGCATAAAGGCTTGGTTCTGCAGACATATCAAGGCTGTCGGGTTTTGCCCAGAAACCAGAGCGTCGCCCCCGGCATGCCCACATCACTTCCAGATGACGTTGGCATGTCACCCAACATTGCTGTTGTGTGTGTGGGGGTGGTGGTGGGATTTCTTCCCGCAGGCCTGCTGGCTAGCGGTGGGCAGGAGCCCACAAAAACGAGCAACCCCCCCCGCCCCCAACTGGGGAATGTCAACCCTGCTACAGAGATCAGTTCGTATGGCATTGTATCCCACTCCCCCAAACATCATCCTCTGCAAGCTTCTCCCCTCCCAAATTTCCAGGAATTCCACAGCTGGCAACCCTGTCTGGACATTTCTTCTAACTGTTGGAGTGAGCGACCCACCATGCCTGGACATTGGGGGGCGCTGCATCACTCTAAGTGTGTATAGGTGCTATCTCCTTGAACGGGATGCCTCTCTTTGTCTTAACCTGGGATCTGCCCTCTGGCCTCTCCTCTCTCTCTCTTTGTCATCTCACTCCCCATCACATGGCTTTCCATGGAGACACATGTCTCTGCAGGTCTCTCCCGTAGAGACAATGCTCTCACACTCCCACACACGTGGTGCCGGACAATCTGGCCGTTTGTAGTAGGGGAAGCACTCTTTAGATTCGGCTTCTCTCTCTCTCCTTTTGACTGCAACCCGAATGTGAACTGGATCTACGTGACCAAATGTAAGTTTTTAAATGTTTCATTGAACCAAGACATGGGTGTTAACGGTCCG
>NW_015209908.1:0-1430 GCF_001447785.1 Gekko japonicus | reverse complement strand
GGTTAGGCTAAGAACGTGTGACAAGCCCACGTTCATCCAGCAAGCTTCCACGGCACAAGTGGGGATTCAAACCCAGGTCTCTTAGATCCTGGTCTGACACTCTTAGCCACACTGGCTTAATGTGTGGAAATGGGCAAGTGAAGGTTTTCATGGCACAAAGGTCAATAACCTCACCAGGTGAATAGCATCCCATTAAGCCTCTATTGAAGGGATGGGGCTTTTTCCCCCTCCAGGCAGCTGGCAACTCTGCAAACAGGTAGGTCCTCCTTCAATAAAATTATAACTACCTAAACCTTCCATTCCTAAAATGAAACCATGACAGCAAACATGACATTATTTCCTGTATCAATTTTTAATCCACTAGAAAAGACAATGATGCTAGGAAAAACTGAAGGTAGCAGGGAAAGAGGAAGACCAGAGATGAGAGGGGTTGACTCCGTCAAGGAAGCCGCTACCGCCCTCCGTTTGCAAGATCTGAGCAAGGCAGTTAACGACAGAACCTTTTGGAGGACATTAATTCACAGGATCACCATAGATCAGAAGCAATTTGATGGCGCCTGACACACACACATAGAAATGTTGCTGGTACCAACGTTTATGTCTTGAGTCGAAGCTCAGATCTTCAGGTGCATATTGGAAGGAAATCGTTTTGCTTACATTTATAAGGAAAATCAGTGTGTGTGTCAGGGAGGTTTATATGTTTACTCCTGCACCAAAAAACCAGGTAATTTCAAGGCAATTATAAGTTTAAGATACCCAGCTTAAAGTGTCAAGTGTGCCAGCATGGTGTAGTCGTTGCAGCAGTCAAACCTCCACTCTGCCATAGAATCTTGCTGGGTGGCCTCGGACAAGTCATTCTTAGCCTAGCCTTCAAAAGTAAAGGTTCCCTTGCTCGAAAGCCAGTTGAGTCCGACTCTAGGATTGCGGTGCCCATCTCCGTTTCAAAGCCAAGGCGCACGGCACGCTGTTACCTTCCCACGGAAGTGGTACCTATTTATCTCCTTGCAATGTCTTGATTTCGAACTGCTAGGTTGGCAGGAGCTGGAACCAGAGATGGGAGCTCACTCCGTCATGCGGCACCCTCGGGTCTTAAGCTGCAGTTCAGCGTCTTAACCACTTCAGCCACCGCAGCCTAGCCTTAGCTCAGCCTGTTTCTGAAGCCATTTGATCAGCTTTTTTGTTTCCAATTGAACATGCCTCTTAGTATGGCCAATGCAGCTTATTTAACAGAGTAATTATTTCAAGTTTTGTGTGTGTTTCTTTAAATGGTTGGTAAATGACAGAACAAGGGGGTGAAAGAGGGAGAAGAGGGAGTGAGGTGATTGGTTGGTAACTGAGAGTGTGTGGGTGGAGCTAGGAGTTGTGTGTGGGGTGGGGAGAGAGAGAAGGCAGAACATTCAATTTGAAGTCAGCAGCTGCCAGTTGTGGTC
>NW_015209907.1:0-1527 GCF_001447785.1 Gekko japonicus | reverse complement strand
TTAACCCTTCCCATACTGCAGTAAAACTACCCAAGAACTTCTGAGCCTGTTTGGAACTAAAATTAGCTACACCTGAGTAGTTTGAGCAGCTACAGCACTGAGAAGTGACAAAATGTTGGCACCCAAAGGTATTTTTAACTGCTTGTCCTCGTTAGTATTTTAACTCTTTTCATTTATTTATTTATTTTTATTTTATCGGTCTTGTATCCCACCCTACCCTGTAAGCAGGCTCAGGGCAGGTTCCAACAGTATTAATATTTAGCCTTGTGCCTTGGTGTTTAGTCATGCCGGCCACATGACCACGGAAACGTCTTCGGACAGCGCTGGGTCTTCGGCTTTGAAACGGAGATGAGCACCGCAACCCTAGAGTCGGATTCGACTGGCTTTCGAGCAAGGGAACCTTTACCTTTACTATGAGCTTTCATGAGTCACTGCTCACTTCTTCAGATAAGGCAGCAAGTGATTCACAATTACAAACAATGATGTCAACCTATGTGCCATTAGGAATTAACTAAATATAATAATTTTTCATGTTCTGTGTAACATAATCCCTCCAAAAAAGTTGGGGTCCATCATCGCCTGTGATGTTGCATACTCATTTCCCCAGTTCTACGGTTTCCTCTGTTCAAACAGGCTTTCATATTGTTTCAAAGATATACAAAACCTTGCGTGCATCTTTGGACTTGTTCAGCTCCCTGTTACCTTCTCAGCCTGTTTCCCTCCCTTTATTTATTTATGCTATTTATAGTCTGCCTTTCTTATTGAGACCAAAGGCAGATTACACGATGTAAATCAGTGCAATCAGTAGAATAAGATATCTGATAAGCAGGTAATAGGACTAGGGTTACAGAAATCTGAAAACAAGCAGAAGTATTAGACATGAAATGTTAACCATGCCAAAAGGTGTGATTACAAAGTAGTGAGAACAAGATAATACATAAAGCAAACAGATAATACATGCTATACACAGTAGTGTAGCCGAGAGGATAGTTCCCTTTATTAAATCACCTTGTGGTTTAGTGCGTGGACTCTAATCTGGGAGAACCGGGTTTGATTCCCCCCTCCTTCACTTGCACCTGGCTGGATGACCTTGGGCAAGCCGTAGTTCTGATAAGAGCTTGAAAAAAGAGCAGTCTCTGTGAAGAGCTCTCTCAGCCCCACCTACCTCACAGGGTATCTGTTGTGGGGAGGAGAAGGGAAAGGAGTTGTAAGCTGCTCTGAGACACCTTTGGGTAGTGAAGGGTGGGGTATAAATCCAGTCTCTTCTTCTTCTTTAACCATTCCTTCATAATATAGACCTATAGCCTTTATAAGAGTAACTTCTTGAACAATAACTTGTGGGATGTCATAAGTGCGGGAGCCTTCCAGACTCTCGGGCTGGCCATTCCATAAGGTGGGGGCCACAAGAGAACGCCCTTGTAGGAAGAATTGTTGATCTCACCCATTTGCAGGGTAGTTCCTGCAAAAGGCCCTGATCAGATGAGTGAAGCTGTCCTGAAGGAGCACCGGGGGAGAGGCAGTCCTGCA
>NW_015209906.1:0-1403 GCF_001447785.1 Gekko japonicus | reverse complement strand
CCAATCTCTTCTTCTCTTCTTCTATGGCAAATCTGTAGTGTTTTCAAGACAACAGACATTCAGAGGTAATTTGCCATTTCCTGCTTCTGCATATCAACCCTGGACTTCTTTGGTGGCCTCCTATCCAAATACCAGCCAGGGCCGTCCCTGCTTACCTTCCAAGATCTGATGTGATTGGGCTAGCCTGTTCATCCAGGGCAGGGCAGGGGAACCTTAGCATTACCTAAATGGCAGTCCTGGCATGGGATTAGATTCCAAAACTCAGAATCACAACAAAGTCATGTACAGAAAAAGGAAATCTTTGGTCCAAGATGAAGAGTGCAGTGTATCGGGGGAGGCTGCTCAGGGCTGGGAGGAATGGTGGTGCAGAATGGAGGGACATGCATAGTATACCTTTTACCCCAGAGGATGTCTTTCCCTGTGCATCAGCATCCCTGGCTCTGCTCACGTGCTCCCGTGACACGTTGCACTTCAGTCCCCAGAAAGGAAGCTGCGGTTCCCTTGCTGCATCCTCCATTTAGAAACCACCTGCGTGTTTTGCCAGCAATAGTATTGTGGTGGCTATTTCCAGCGCTTGGGACCTTGTCTATATTTGTGTGGATTCTGAGCATCCCTTGAACTTTAAAAATGCATGTTTGGATGGACAAAGAAGCGGAAACGGATGAGGAAGCTAAAAGAACACGTCAAGGGAGGGCCAATTGTATTCAGGGCAGATTCTCGTAAAAGGGGGGGGGGGATTTCTCCAGCAAGGCATTCCAGCAATGCAATGTGTGGATTTGTGGGGTTGGGGGACAGAGGCCCCTTGCAGGGCTTGAACAAACATATCACCTGTTTTCAGTTGCTTGTGTGTTTGTGTGTGTGCCCACACTCTCTCATTCTCAGCTCTTAGAATGAACAATAATTTAAAAACACAAAGATGAGCTTCTCTTCCATGACTTCCTGACTTTAAAAAACCAACAATTTTAGTCTCAGAACTAGGCTTGTGTATTTTAAAACCCCCCCCACCTCCACCCCAAAAGGAACTCATATATGGCAATGAATAATGGCTTTGTCTTTTATTTATTTATTTATTTGTTCAAATTTATGGCCCGCCCTCCCCGTAACGGGCTCAGGGCGGCTCACAAATAGGGCAACATGTGCCAATAGTTAAAACACAAATAGGGCAAAAAATAGCAATAGTTAATCAATAAAACAAGATAAAACCAACATTTAAAACAGCATAAAGTGCTCCAGATGTTTTAAAAGATCTTCAATCGCAAGATGGTATCCTGGGGGTGGTAGTTCCAATTCCATGATATCCTGGGAATGTTAGACTCAACTCAATGGTATGGATCCCCATTTTTACCTGGGAGATTCAGCAGTTCTGGAGCTTTCGCAGAGAAGTAGATGAGTGTCCCAGGTAT
>NW_015209905.1:0-1356 GCF_001447785.1 Gekko japonicus | reverse complement strand
TAAATCATGGAGATCCCAATTGTTTTTGTACAATACATGATACTTTCACAGAGGTGGTGTGAGTCAGTTCAACTTTCAAGCAAGAAGTTGAGCAGGAACGTCTTGTGTGTAGAAGCCTTCCAAGCAGCTGGCTTTGGGCACCTAGTCCAATCGCCAGCCGTGCATGTACAGAAACTCGTTAATCATTCTGGCCTTTGGAGAATTTGACAGGGAGGGGGAGAGGAATGGTGGCCAATTAATTAATTGAATGAGCATTGCAAACAGGACACATTTTTCCTTGAAAGTGACTAATTATGAACTTCAGCAGCATCACCATTCCTTGATAGTGCTATAGTTCCCAAATCTCAAGCTGAACAAGAAAAAAGAGTTTGCTTGAATTTAGCTTAGCTTAAATGCAATTTGCTTTTGTAATGCAATGGAGAATTAATTTAAGCATATAAAATTAGAAGGCTTCATATTCAGAATAAATATTTTGAACATCTACATCTGATGCCAGTACAAAGGCAATCAGTGCATGGAAATGAGATGTTAGATGTGATGCCTTTCTCTTTCTTGGCATGCATGCATAAAATATTGCCTTACGGGTGGAAGGGGGACTGCATAATTGGATAATAGAACTATACACCTTTGGGGCCGTGGGTTATGATGGCAATGGAAGGAATGATGGGTGTGAATGAAAAGACTGATCGTAGAACATCAGCTTATCAAGAAAGAACCTCCTATACAGTGTTTACTTTTTAATTTATTTTATTTGTATCCTGCATGTCTTCTGTTATGGAACTCAAAGCACTGAATGCAAAATTTCCATTCAGGCACTGACCAGGCCTAAACCTTGTTATCCCTAGAACCGCTGTGCTCGGGAGGTGTGTAGTGTCAAGAGTGCCAATAGACTCCACCTTGGATCAAACCAAGGAATCACGATAGGAATGAAATGCAAATAAAACGACACCTCGCAGTGAGACCAACAAGTAACCGGGGGAAACCGTCACATCGCTCCATCTAGGGCCTGTCCATGAGATTGCCCCAGCCAAATGAATGCCTGGTGATTGCGGGACAACAGTCTGACATTCCAGCCTACTCAGGGAACATCACATAATGCAACCAAGTGATTAATTAGTATGGATAAAGTCATCTGCTGTCACCAATTATCATCTCCCTTAGAGTAGTTCCAGGAAAAATAATTGTGTTCCCACCATTAGCAGAAAAGAGTGCAAATAGTAGGGATTCAAGGATCTGCTTTAGCTCAGTAAGTTAGGTTCAGTTTTGCCCCAGGACTGTCCTCCCCCACTGTGACTTTTGACAACGCTTGCACTTCAGGATCAGGCAATCCTTCTCCCTCCCTCCCTCCCTCCCTCC
>NW_015209904.1:0-1402 GCF_001447785.1 Gekko japonicus | reverse complement strand
AGGCCTAATAACAAAACAAATAATAATAGCTTTACAAATATAAAATTAGCATAACTTTGTCATAGTAAAGAGTAAAAGTGTTGCTAAAACCAGAACTGGTTCAACCTAACGGCCTTCCTCAGTAATACATATAAATAAAATACATACAATAAAGTATAATCACTCACAATTGAAAATACATCAGTTTTGACCAAGAAATAAGGACCATTTATTCATTAGTTTATTTTATATCCTGCTCTCCCCAAAACCAGCCCTTCATTTCTGAGGTACAACAGGAACATCATAAGTCACTCTTTAATTTGAAGGGACTACTGGTCCTTGTTGGTAAAAATAGTCAAAATACTTAATTTGTTTTTTCAATGGATCTTTGCTTCACTGGAGAGGAGACATTTCTTTATGTTTAAAAAGATTTATTTCTAAGGGTAAAGGTACACAGGAAACCTACAAAGTAACAAACATATTTAAGAGCTATATTTCCACATCCTACTTCTAGAAAAGCATGGTCACAAAGAGGGTAGACAACAATGGAGAATCTCCTTCTTCTTGACCCCTAGAAAGGAAGTCACCTGAAACCAGTAACCAATCAGTATTACAAGACACACTCAGATTTCCCGGGCTTTCTCCCCATTTGGCTCTCTGCCAGGTTTCCCTTCCAGGTCAGTCTAAACAATACTAGAGAAGGTAAACAAGTTAACCCTATAATGGCTGGTATCTGAGACCTTGCAACCTATACATTTCCAACAGTCCTAAGGTCTGTATGCTCAAGATCTGAGTAACTCATAATTTTATGGTATGTATGTATCCACATGAAGGAAGCAAATCAGGCAAAATGAAGAGGGACTTCTTTAATTAATAAAGGGTCTGACATCTTGTAAAGTGCTTTTCAGGCTCAGAAGCATATATATATATATATACACATACCCATTTTTATTTGTTTTTATTATTAAGACTTATCTCAGTCCACACGTCAAACAAGAACGTCTACCTGGGCAAGGGCTGGGGCAAGAAAGTGTGGGATACAGACCACGCACACAGCTAAGCACACCTCATCCCTGTGTAACTCAGGCCTCAGGCAGAAAGAGGGAAGGCACAGCTTAAGGAGTGGCATGCTATCCTGTAAACAGGAGGGAGGGTGCAAGTGGGACAAGCCCTCTCACATGCACACAGATTCCCCTCCACCTCTTGGGCAAAGATGGTGAGAAGGAAGGGGAGGAGGGGGATAAGTCCTTGATGGAAGCTTCTTTACACATGATTCTCCAAGCAGGTCAAGGAGCAATGCAAGATTTCCACTGGAGTGAGATGCAGATTTACCCCATTCTGGCATTCACTTATGTTGATGTCCCCCTCCCCAACTTTCTTCCAGCTCCAAACCAATTCAAACTTTTAATCAGGTCATATACTT
>NW_015209903.1:0-1539 GCF_001447785.1 Gekko japonicus | reverse complement strand
GTTTCCTTCCAGGTCAGTCTAAACAACAGGCCACAGGGTGAATTTTAGTCCTTTGCAACACACATATTTCCAACAATTTCCAGACCTCCCCTACAGGTTGGCAACCCTAGGTGTTAGTGCTTTGGATGCAGAAAATTCCAGAATCAGCCCCCTCCCCCCCGGCCAGCATCTTCAGTTAAGAGATCTGAGGATGCAGGTACTGAGAAAGAGATTACTCTACTCATGAGTCTGGTAAGCTACTGCCAGTCAGTGTAGCAGAAGATCTGGAATTAGTTGGACGGAGGCAGCCTTGCTGGCACATAGTTTGTGGAGGTCTTGATTTATATGCTGACAGTTTGATCCCTGGAATCTCCAAATGAAAGGCTACTAGTTAGCAATAAGGTTGCCGGGTCCCTCCTGGCAACTAGTGGGAGGAGGGGCTTACCAGAATCGGGAGGAAGACCCAGGCTACATTGCCCGGAACATGATGTCACTTCCAGTGTTTGCTGGAACTGACGTCATTGCGTTGCACCGCCATGGTGACACTCTGGTATTTGGGCAAAAACTCTATGGTAAAAATAGCTTTGACCGTATAGAGCTTTTGCCCAAATACCAGAGTGTCACTGGGACGTCACTGACATGATGATTTCGCTTCCAGCACACGCTGAAAGCAGCATTTCACGTTGCCAGCAATACTCCCAGCAGGCAGCTGATAACCTTTGTTAGCAGCAGGGGTCATTTCCTACGGGAGCGCACAGGAGCGGAGCTCCAGCAGTAAAGAGCCCTGGGGGCGGGCACATGCAACAAGCCCCACCCCCTGCTCCCAGCAGCCCTCAGTCAGAGCAAGAAGCAGCCAGGTAAGTTGCAGAGCTCCCCCCAGCCCAAAACAGTCCAGTGGCACCTTTAAGACCAAGTTTTATTCAGGTACAAGCTCTCCCTCCTCTGCGAGGACAGATCTGCACGTTCCCCCCCCCCAATAGCTAGCAATCCAAAGCAATCCAGTGGCACCTGAGCGGTGGGTGTTGCCTTCTGACACACTTCCAGTGATGTCAGGGGGTGTGGTACATGCAAATCAGTTATGCTAATGAGTTATGCTAATGAGCTCCTGCACCTCCTTTTCTACGAAATGACCCGTGGTTAGCAGGACTAAAAGAAGCCTGTATATGAGACCCTGGAGGGATTCAGCAATGTTGGCAGCGTCACTATGTCACTTCCGGGGAAAACTCGGAAGTGTCGTGGGGTAGCTCTAGGAACTGCCGAATCCTAGAGCTGCCATAAGTCACTTCAGGATTTCCCCCCAGAATGCCCCCAACATCAGTGTTTGTTTTCTAAAACTCTCCTACTACCCCCCTACCCCAGAGTGGTGGCAGGCAAAGAGGGCTGCCAGTGAGGGGTTGTCAGCCATCGCAGATCTGGCTCCTCCCTCACAGGGCCGTGCTGTCTTTCGTTATACAGACAGCCGTTTACCTCAGTCTATCAGATGCTGGGGTCAAAGGAGAAGGAGAGGCCAGGTCCGTCATACTCAGCCTATCAGATTTCAGAAGAAGATTGGATTTATAC
>NW_015209902.1:0-1444 GCF_001447785.1 Gekko japonicus | reverse complement strand
GTTGTACATGTTGTGGTATTTTCTCTCTGAGGGGGAAAAAGAAGAAAACGCAATCTTGGAACACTGTCTGCAAAAGTTCCAGTAGCCCACCTGGTGGTTGTTTTTTCCTAGCATACCTTACTTGTTAAGAATGAGCTAAGTGCAGGGTCTGTCCCCCCGACCTGGACAGCCCAGGCTAGCCTGATCTCATCAGATCTTGGAAACTAAGCAGGGTCAGCCATGGCTTGTATTTGGGAGGGTGACCTCCAGGGAGGACAGGCCATGGCAAACCACCTCTGAACATCTCTTGCCTTGAAAACCCTACATGGGATCGCCATTAGTTCTCATGGCCCATTCTTTCATGCCCAGAGAGATGCTGATGGCCACTTTGGGGTCAGGAAGCCATTGTTCTCCAGCCTACTTTGGCTGGGGATTCTGGAGGTTCTTTGGCATCTGGGCATGGAGCAGGGGTCACTGGGGGTGTGTGTGAATTTCCTGCTTTGTGCAGGGGGTTGGACTAGATGACCCTGGAGGTCCCTTCCAACGCTATGATTCTAAGTTAGCTGTGACTTGACGGCACTTCCCCCCACCACCGTGTGTGTGTGTGTGTATATACACACACATACACAGAGAAAGAATTGGGACCAGTGCTCCCTCTAAGCTGTGGAGTCTTGTGAGCAAAAATCCTACTTTGTGAGCTACTGGCATTAAAGTTGTGAGCGAGATGTTTGGCTGCTGCATAAATTAGTTTGCTCTGCAGCCATCCTTCCTGAGCTAAGAGGAAAATGTGTGAACCGGAGGCTAGAAAACTATGACCCAGCTCACACTAACTCAGCTTAGAGGAAACATTAATGGGGACCTGCTACAGTCTTGGTGGGGCGGGATCCCCTCCATTCCCTTCTCAGCCAGCCCGCCGTGCCACACTTCCACCCGTCTGGCTCATGCGGTCGGACTCCGGGTCTTTCTCCCTCGCCTGCCTGCAGCATCAGAAACAGGGACAGACACACGCACAGAGCTGCCTTCTGAGTCGTGCCCCTGGTCTGTCTAAGTCAGCACTGTCTACTCCTGCTGGCAGCGGCTTTCCAGGGTCTCAGGCGGAGGCCTTGTATATCACCTGCTCCCTGATGCTGAGTGTAGTACTGGGGACTTTCTACACGGGGGCTCCCACTGAGTCAATGGCCCCACCCACACAAAAATAACATACAAAATAGAAATGGCCTAACATCCTCTATGTCCGTTTTGAAATTCTGTGTCCCAAACTAAACTTAGAAACACACAAACTACTCACTAAAATCCTCCAGTCCCTTTACAGGTCCTGAATGGAACGCAGCGGGGGGGGGGTGTCAATTATTGGACTGTATCTGATGGAAGGAAGTTGGCCAATAATGAGGTCAGGCAGAAAAGCACTGTTTACGTGGGCATGCCATAGGAAGGAAACCCAAAGCCAGTTTGGTGTCGTGGTTAA
>NW_015209901.1:0-1406 GCF_001447785.1 Gekko japonicus | reverse complement strand
TCAGCCTCCTCTTCTTCAGACTAAACATTTCCTAGTCCCTCAGCCTTTCCTCATAAGGCTTGGTCTCCAGGCCCCTGATCATCCTTGCCGCTCTCCTCTGCGCCCACTCCATTCTGTCCACATCCATTTGAAGTGAAGCTTCCAGAACTGCACACAATACTTCAGGTGTGGCCTGACCAATGCAGTGTACAGCAGGACTATGATATCTTGTGATTTGGATGTTATGCCTCTGTTGATACACCCCAAGATTGCATTAGCCTTTTTTGTCGCTGCATCACACTGGCTGCTCATATTTAACTTTCGGTCTACCCTTAACCCAAGATCTTGTTCACACACACTGCTACTCAAAAGTGTATATCCCATCTGGTATGCATGTTCCTCATTTTTGTTACCCAGATGTAGAACTCAGGATTTATCCTTGTTAAATTGCATCGTTCACATCTGCCCACTTTTTCAGTGTGTGCATATCTTGTTGAATTCTGTCTCTATCTGATGGTGTGTTCACTGCTCCTCCCAATTTTCCATCTGAAAATTTAATGAGTAGCCCATCCACACCCTCATCTAGATGATTTATAAAAATATTGAAAAGCACCAGGCCCAGAACCAAGCCCTGTGGCACCCCACTGGACACCTCCCTCCATTCAGATGAAATGCCATTGACAACTACTCTCTTAGTGCAGTTCTCCAACCAGTTCCCTACCCACCTAATTATCCTAGAGTCCAGTCCAGAGTTCTTTAGTTTACCTATCAGAACATCATGGGGAACCTTGTCAAAATCTTTATTGAAATCTAGGTTCTTCTCTCCTTCACCAGTAAGGCTTCTTTGGCTGATGTCAAAGTATGGGCTGGTATTTATGGATACGGTGGTCCACAATGTAGCTTGGACAAAGCAATTTAGGAATTGTAGCACTTCGTATTGAGCTCATAAGGATACTGACAGCAATTGTAATGTGGGACAAGATGGGAGTAATGTGCAGCCAGTCCCTTTAAGCACCTTGACTGCTCTGTACTGAACCACTTGAAGCTTGTGAAGCTTCAAATGCAGTCCCATGTGCAGCATGTTACGGTAAAGCAATTTCTGTGTTACCAGTACATGTGTGACTGGGGCCAGGTCCATCTTTTCTATGGAAGACCGCAGTTGGCAAACCTATCGAAGTTGGAAAAATGCATTCCTGGCTACCTGTGCGGAAAAGGTAACCAAAATGACCTCAGGGTTGGAGTACTTGCCCTATGAGATGATAGAGCACCTGGGGCTTTTTAGTTTAGGAAAAAGACAACTGAATTGTGACATAATATCCCTAATCTGTAGTTAGCATACTGGTGAGCTTGTGCCATTCACCTTTTCTTAGCCTCGGGGCTTGTTCTTCTCACTAGTTTTGTGGCTGAATGAGATCAATAATAGGTTG
>NW_015209900.1:0-1419 GCF_001447785.1 Gekko japonicus | reverse complement strand
GGAAAAGAGAGTGTGCAGACTGAACCAGCGTGGAGACTCTGGCTGCAGCACAGGCAACGTGGGGTGACCAGGTGGCCACAAAACCAAGAGGTAGAGAATATAGAGGTTGTTGAGGGGGAAGAGAGAGAGAGCAAGAGAGCGAGCACATGGCTGGGTGACCCTTTTAAGGGGGGCTTGGGGGATCGTGCCAGGCTAGTCACATGTCTTGACCCACCTTCTACTAGTCCGTCCCAAAAACATGCTATTGGCTGGCAGGAAGAGGGGAGGGGAACTAAGGAGTGGTCAATATTGAGATCTAGAAACTTAGACTGCAGGCTGGCACCTGGATGCAAGTGAGATGAGTCATCAGGCTAAGGCTATTGTCTCTTGATGGCCCTAGCCGGCTTGCTGAATAGAGTCTCTGAGCTACATACAGCTTTGCAGGTCTGGAGGAGGGGGGAAGGGGTTGCCTGCATGTGCTGGAAGAAACTCCTAATGGCGTCTGGAGTTCTCTGTCCTCATGTTTTCCATGGGAAGGCATCTGAGGCTTTGTGCAGGCTTATGGAACTACTTCATCTCACAGCAGGCAAGATGGCTGGTAACTCTGGAATACCACTGGAGCAGCAACGCTAAAGGAAGGTGTCCCTCTTCAGGTGTGCAGTCTCAAAAGGTATTTTTAGGTCACCATGTTGTACAGTCCCTTTGCACAGTCCATACAGTCCATCAAAACACATCGATAGGCTTGCATGGCAACACAGTGTAGGACTACTGAAAGAGATGCGCAAAAGCTACTCATCCCAAGACATTGTATCCAAACCAACTTCATTGCTTATTGGCTTGAGGGAACCTTTTTTTTTTTAAGAGTTTTATTTAAAATTTTCACATCATCACTGATACATATCTCAGTTAAATTGACGACAAAACTGTGAGTCTATTACAATGCTTGTTTTCTAACCAGGTATATAATCTATACCATCTATCTCTAAACAAATCTTCATCTTTTCTTGTAAAATTAATGACAATTTATCCATCTCCACTATATCCAACAACCTATGAATTAGTTCTTCCTTTGAAGGTATTTTCTCTAATTTCCAATATTTGGCAAACACAGTACGAGCCGAAGTTAACATATACGTAATAACATATTGATCTGTTTTTTTACATTCATCTGGTAACATATATAACAAGAAAATTTCTGGTATATATGGTAAATCTATATCCATGATTCCTTTTATTTATCCATGATTTCTTTTATTAATTTATGTACTCTACACCAATAATTTTGTGTTATATTACACCTCCACCACATATGATAGTAAGTACCTATACTATGTTTACATTTCCAACAGTTTTGGGAGGTATTTGGATAGCATTTGGCGAATTTATCTGGTGACCAGTGCCAACTGTAAAGCATTTTATATATGTTTTCTTTATATGAGG
>NW_015209899.1:0-1514 GCF_001447785.1 Gekko japonicus | reverse complement strand
AAGGAAATACTATGGAATAGTTCAGGAGGTTTTTTTATATATATAAAGGCAGTTGTAGTCTATCCCACTGTTTATTGTATGTATTATCTTGCTTTAGCTGTCTTTTACTTTTGTGCTCCATTTTCTGCATTATTTATGGTAATGTTTTAATATGTGTGTTTTCGTGTGTGCGTTGCTTTCTAATTTGTTAGTCCTGGTCCTGTTGTATTGTTTATTGGATGTTTTACATTGTATAGTGGTTATAGCCAATGTGGTTTAGCAGTTAAGAGTGTTGGGGCTAGTATCTGGAAGACCCAGGTTCAAATCCCCACTCTGCCATGGAAGCTTGCTGGGTGGGAGAACCAGTATTTCCTGGGCAGGACACCATTGGCAGGGGCAGTTTCTTGTGTCTGAAGGGCAGCCCCATAGCTAAGGATTTTTGGTGGAGGGAGCCTAAGGGGGGGCCACCGGCCAATTAAAGAAAAGGATTGGTGGAACTCCTTAGAACTCCTAAGGCAGCCCTGTAAAAAAAAAAACCCGGGCAAGGGGGGGGGGGGGTAATGTCCAGCTGTTGCAGCTTCCCTTCCCACCCACCCCCCCAAGAGCAGGCCTTTCCTGCAGAGCATCCGGTTCACTCCCTCTGAGGAGTCCCGGTTCCTTTTCCCGCATCGCTGCACCAGGGGCAGCCTGACCTCTGCCCTCGGCTCTCTCCTGGACCGGGAGAGGCGAGGTGCACAGCTGTCAGGCTGGCCACAGAGGTGCCACGCGTGGGCTCTTTGACGCACTGGAGCGCAGCTGGGCACGCCCAGCCAGGGACAGAGGAGGTAGATAATTGGAGGCACTGCAAATGCAAGGAGGTTTTTTCCCCTTAAGACTGTTAAAGGTATTGTGGCATTCCTATCTAGCATTACTCATTCTTGTTGGCTTCTTCCCCCCCCCCTCAAACAGAAGAGAATCACCCACAGCTCAGCCTGCCTTTTAGGGAGGGGGGTTGTCAGAGATGTCTGAAAATATGTGGAGGATTTTTTTGAAGAAAAGCTTTTAAAAAGGTATTGTGTTATTTCTGTGTAGCGTTGTGTTATCCATGCTCCTCAAGACAAAACAGGATTGGTGGAGGATTTTGATGAGTCATATGATCACTTGGAGCTGCGGTGGCTCAAGTGGTTAAGACGCTGAACTGCAGGCTGTGGAAGTAGGGGTCCATCACCAGAGGTTGCCATGACTTCCAGGTGCACACACACACATTCTCTCTCTCTCTCTCTCTCTCACACACACACACACAAAATACATCTCCTCCAAAAAAGAATTTCAGAGAACATTATGGCTACGATCCTAAGATATTTACTTTAATAGGAAATAAATTGACATTAATGACCACGGAAATGTCTTCGGACAGCGCTGGCTCTTCGGCTTTGAAACGGAGATGAGCACCGCAACCCTAGAGTCGTACTCAACTGGCTTTCGAGCAAGGGAACCTTTACCTTTACCTTTATGATCACATGGGGGGGAGGGATTCAGTTCACTTCAGGTGGGAA
>NW_015209898.1:0-1418 GCF_001447785.1 Gekko japonicus | reverse complement strand
CATTGCCTGCCTCTGCATAGCAACCTCGAGCTACTGTGGTGGTCTCCCACCCAAGTGCTGACCATGGCCAACCCTGCTTAGCTTCCAAACTCTGACAAGTTTGGGCTAGTCTGGGCTATTTCAGGCTGCTATGCACACACACACAAAATCAAACATAAGAGGCCTGCAATTCAAACGCATCCCCCTTTTCAGTTATTGGCCCCAGCCCTGCATTAGCTACAGATTTATGCATGCAGTAACACACCTCCCACCCCCTTTGGGAGTTTACATTCTCTGTTTTATTATGTTCATTTAGTTCTAAACTCTAAATCTAGCTCTAATCTGTAATCCCCAGAGTCTTCATGTTTAGTATAAATTAAATTCATAAACAAGCAAGGCAAAGGAAGCGCTCACGTCCTCCGCCCCCCTGCAAAGAGTGACGCGCAGTCCCCCGTGTTTATCGTTCGCAAAAATCTAAATGCAAGATTTCTAGTGTGTTGCTCGTAAAACAGCTGAAGAAAATATGCAGCTGGGGGGTGGGGGGGATTCCAGGCAAAATAAATTAACTCCGGAAACAGCTTGCCTGGTGCTTGACACGCTCCTGGTTTTTAATGCGGAGAAGGAGAAACATTCCAAGGAAGATTTCCCTGCCAACCAAAAAGAAATGCATCCCATTTCAACAGTAAGAATTACATCTGAAGTCTGTCTGGAGTTTCTGTTTCTTCCCCCTTAGTTGCATTGTTAACAAGGAATTTGGCTTGTCTCTTCCTATACACTAGTGTTTTTCCCCCTGCCACATCTCTTACCTTCCATGCAGACGCCTTTGTTAACGAACGTCTGTGCGCAACCGATGTTCCTGAGGATTATTTTGGGATGCCAACTCAGACATGAATTTGACGGACTTCGGCAGCCCCCCCCCCCAAAGCTGTGCTTTGAGAATGAAAAGCAGGGATACTGTGCAGATCACAACCTCTTCACTCTCATTTAGAAGCAGACAGGGGGGGGGGGAGAGGCGAACTGGATCAGGGCCACAGCACTGGGAGAGGGAATGTGAACCCTTCCCTCACCAAATCCCCCCCCCAAGCGGTTTTTGGATGCACTCAAATATTTGAAGTGCTCAAACGAGCAGCTCTGGAGGAATGATATTTTTGATCGGGGAAAGTGTTTTTTGGGGGGAAACGCCTCCCTAGCACAGCACACCTGATCCGATATGCATCCCCCCCCCCAAGTCATCACCCAACTGAAAATTAAAAATGTCAAAAGATATCAAAAGACAACAGCAGTCTGAGGATTCCCAGGACTTTCTGGAACACAGTTTTTGTTTTAGAAAAACAACAGATGTTGTCTGCTCTGTTATATTTCAAGTTGAAATGTTTAATGTTTAATATAGTGTAATATTACAGACGTCTAGAACAAAGTTTGAATCCGGCGGCACCTTT
>NW_015209897.1:0-1304 GCF_001447785.1 Gekko japonicus | reverse complement strand
ATTCCTTGGTGGCCTCCCATCCAAACCCTAGGCACGGCTGACCCTGCTTAACTTCCGAGACCTGACGAGATCGGGCCAGAGCTATTAATTCATAGGGTCACCATAAGCTGGAAGCACCTTGCTGGCGTATAACACACTCAAGATGCATGGAGGGGAAGGGGTGAAAGCAGTCATGAACCAATTTGCTCTGATGCCCACTGAGAAAGAGGGGACGCCCTCCCGGGCAAAGCCAGGAGCTCTTGAGTTGCCCCCTCCTTTCCCTGTGTCCGGTTGAGACCAACACCCCCAGGATAGGCTACCACAGGGTAATGGACCCCGGGGTCCAGTCTGCCATAGCCGAGAAGGCCCTCTCTGTCCAGTTGCCACCTGTCTAGCCTTAGATGGTGGGGGGCACCCAAAGCGGAGCCTCCAAAGATGACCGCAGGGGAGGGGTAGGTTCATATGAGAGGAGGTGGTCATTCAGGTATGCTGGACCCAAGCCATATAGAGCGCTGGAAGGGTCTGATTCATAGAATCATAGGATGTTAGAGTCAGAAGGGACCTTGCAGGTCATCTAGTCCAACCCCCTGCTGCACTCTGCAGGAGCACAGCCGAAAGATAGCCCCACAACATACCCGGAAGATGGTCATCCAGCCTCCGCTCAAAAACGTCCAGCAAAGGAGCATCCACCACCTCCTGAGGCAGTCTGTTCCACTGCTCAACCACTCTTACAGTCTGTCCTCATATTTAGCCGGTAACGACTCCCTTGTCATTTCCACTCATTAGATCTTGCAATACGGATTCAGAATCGTTCCCCTAATACTTCAGTTTATCACCTGGGGCTGTTCCACATTCTTGTTTTCCTTGCTTGTAAGTTCCTGTTTCTTTGGGGAGGGGTTCTGTCCCGCATGTGCGGTCGCTTTCGCTACTACGCTGTTTTAGGTCCAGCATAAAACTCTGCTGTTTAAGTCTGCGGGGTGATACACCGGTGTCCCATCAAATCGACCACTAGAGGGAGCTTAACACGTGCGGAACAGAGAATCCCTGAAGAAACAGGAACCAACAGAGAATGCGGGGAAAGACCCTGGACTCCTCCCCCCCCCCTGCAGCCTAGAATGACAAACTACAGGGAAGGCACTTGTATCTTTTACTACAAAAAGAAGGACCCTCCTTTCATGCATGGATGGGGCAGATAGGCGACTTGACCTTGCCTAGTTGAACTTAAAAAGCACGTTAAAATCTTCCAGCGCCCTAAGATTCGAGGCAGCTTTCCCCTCAGTCGTCCGTCACAACGTGAGCCTACATGGAACCAGGGAGAGGTCTCT
>NW_015209896.1:0-1096 GCF_001447785.1 Gekko japonicus | reverse complement strand
AACTACCCATGGACAAATTGTATACATTTAGCTATCTATACATAAAGGGGCAATAAAAGCTTAGCTTCTGCAAGCATACATTTGGCCTTTTGCCATGTTGGACTTCGTGTGCCTGTGTTAATGTGAATGTAGCTACATCTATAATTTTGTAAGGGACAATCTCCTAGATTCAATTAGTTTTCCACTGTGCTGCTACAATAAGCACTCAGGCATCAGTCCCTTGCTGCTGTCAATGACATACTTCTTTAGTTCAGATTTAGCACTGATGGTATTAGACATAATGCGTCTCTGTGAGGGGCCGCAATTATCTGGCAAAGTATAAGCAGAAAAGTACACACTATGGCAACTTCTCTCCCAAGGCAATTAAACTCATTCTCAGGTTCTCATCCATCAGTTCAGCTAGCTGCAATTTGATTGGAGTAGCCCAACCTTGTTTAGACCGTTGTCTCTGGATTGAATTCAGTTGTTGGCTTTCATCCTCCTATATCTTTCTGGAGTGTAATACAGAAGTTTTTCTCCACAGCAACTGACATAAAGTTTAAAAGAGTTGTGGTGAGTTTGTGTTAGCATTACAAAAATCTTTCTGCAGAAACTGAGGGCCTGGAGAGAATTCTTAAGTAGCTCTGAGAAGCCTTCAGTGGGTATAGAGTCACCAGTGTATCTACATGGTAGATACCTGGTAGAGCCAGTTTGGTGTAGTGGTTAAGAGCGGCAGGACTCTAATCTGGAAAACCGGGTTTGATTCCCCACTCCTCCACATGATTCCCAGGTTTAATTCCCCACTTCTCCACATGAAGCCAGCTAGGTCACCTTGGGTCAGTCACAGTTCTCTCAGAGCTCTCTCAGCCCCACCTACCTCACAGGTGTCTGTTGTGGGGAGAGGAAGGGAAGGTGATTGTAAGCTGCTCTGAGACTCCTTTGGGTAGTGAAGGGTGGGGTCTAAATCCAGTCTCTTCTTCTTCTGCTTTGCATCTTTTGTTGGATGGACTTGGAGCATTTTCATACATTGTATCTCTCACACACAATCATCACGTGTACTTGCCGTGAACACTATCCTGTCTAAAATGGCTTTACATACCTATTCTGTCATGTATAT
>NW_015209895.1:0-1429 GCF_001447785.1 Gekko japonicus | reverse complement strand
TCAGCTTGAGGAAACCTTGAAGAAACTTAGTTGGATTGAGCCAGCACTGTGGTCAGGGCAAGACGCACCTGCTCTCCTTTGGCTTTGGGGTTGTCCCCTCCAGAGAGATTTCCTGACTTTTATTCAACGTTATCAATTCCATCTCACTGCCGCGCCTTTATGCTGGCCCGCTTAAATGTATTTCCAACAATGGTAACTCTGGGAAGATTTGGAGGCCTTCCTTACTCAGATCGCCTTTGTCTGTGCAATTCTGGCGAAATTGAAACCTTAGATCATCTGATGTTTCGCTGTCCCCACTGGACTCAAGTTAGAGGCACTTATATCTCTCCTATTCTTACGAAGATGAATCTTCCCGCGCAACCTTGGGTGCTTTCAGTATTGTTATCTGACTCAAATGCTGATGGACTGATAACAGCTAATGTGGCGCGGTTCCTGGCTAAGGTGGCTGGTCTCAAGAAGCATTGAAAATTCCAGCACTTCTGAAAACTTCGACACCGACTTTTAATCTTCGGATGATTTTAGTTAGTTGGCTCTGCCCCAAGTGTAGTTAGGTAATTTTTAATCTCTGGGCTCAGCCTGGGTTTTATGTGACTGTGATTATGTACCTTGACACATTTATGTCTATTTTATGTACCTATTTTATCCCCCTTTGGTATCCTCTTGGTCAAGACTTCGGTCATATAGACCTGTAATAAATTGAAATTGATTGATAAAACAATAAAGCTCTCCTGATATCCAATGAGTGAAGTGCTCCTTCTGCTGCATCTTTCGGGTCAGGGGGAAAAATAAGGAGGGTCAAATCCTGGACTAAATGAAACTTGGAAAGCACTTCAGGCAAAAAGCCCTAAACGTGGCCTCAGCACCACTTTTCCCCGATGAAACTTTAAAACTGAAGGCTCAGATCAAAGAGCACTCAGCTCCCGAACCCTCACAGCCGATGTAATGGCCACCAGAAACGCCACCTTATAAGAAACAAACAACAAGTCTGTAGTTGCTAAGGGTTCAAAGGGTTTATCAGAATGCTTAGTAAGTACCGAGGAGAAGCTCTATTGAGGAGTGGGAGAATAGGAAGGAGGACATAAATTCCACCGCCCCTTTAGAAAACATTTAAGCAGGCGGTGGGGGGAACACAGTGAAACATGTTGGGAGGATATGGCAGCAAGGAAAACTTTCAAAGACAATGCGGCTAACCCCACAGCCTTTAAACGCCAAGGGGAGTTTCTAGAATTGTACACCCGCTTCTCCTTGCTTGTCTTCTAAAGAGGGAAGTTTCCTTTTGTGGTTACATTGAAGTTTAAATTGATGTTTGTTGCTGGTCCTACAAAAGGCCCATTAAGCAGCTGACAATCATAGACGGAGCCCGCTCCTGTCTTTCTCAAGAAGCGCTCCGTCTATGATTGTGTAACCCCATTGGGGTTGATTGTGTAAA
>NW_015209894.1:0-1394 GCF_001447785.1 Gekko japonicus | reverse complement strand
CTGAAGATTTGAGGATGGAGCTTTGGGGGGAACCCCATTTGGGGAAGAGCAGGAACCACAGCTGGGTATAATGCCTTACATAGTCCACCCCTTCTAAAGCTGTTGTCTTCTTCAGGGGAACTGAGCTCTAGGGCCATACTGGAGGTTGGTAACCCCAGGGGAGCAGCCTCGTCAAACTCCATTTCTCTGAGTCCCTTTGGGAAGACAAAGTATATAACCGTTTTGGTCTAGGGAGGGGCGGCTTCAAGTTGCACCAGACTTCTGCTTTCCTTTGCCTTTGAGTCTTGACTTAACAGAGACCTCCCTAACTGGACTGTGCGACTCAGCCCCGCCCCCCTCTCCTGGGAACGCCACCGGTTTCCATAGCACGGGAAGGGAGCAAGAGAGATCTTGACCTCTCTGCCAGTCACTTGACACGCTCCTCGAGTGACAAGCTTGGCCCTCCTTCCTCCTCCCTACTGGAACTCAACCTTAGGAGCAGTGTTCCCTCTGAGCTGAGTTAGTGTGAGCTACCTCACAGTTTTTTAGCCTCCGGCCCACACATTTTTGTCTGAGCTCAGGAAAGATGGCTCCAGAGCAAAATGATTTATGCAGCAGCCAAATTGCTCGCGCACAACTTTAATGCCAGTCGCTCACAAAGCAGAATTGTTGCTCACGAGGCTCTACAGCTTAGAGGGAGCATTGCTTAGGAGGTGAAACTAGAATGAATTCGACACACACATTGCCCTTCCATCTGTTTTTTTTTGGGCTCTGCCTTGTTACGCGTTTTCGACTGTAAGCTTCCCCGGGGCGGGGACCTTCTCGATTTCCATGGGCCTTAATGAGGGAGGAGCGCAGTGTTTGAGAGATGTGTCTTGGCCATTGGGAGCTGGCTCTCGGAGGGGAGGGGCTGTGGCTCAGTGGCAGAGCCTCTGCTTGGCATGCGGAAGGTCCCCAGTTCAGTCCCCGGTGTCTCCAGGGGGCTGGAATGAATCCGTCAGGTACGAGGTGATCAGTCAGGTAAGAGCTAATCACTCAGGTAGGAGGGGATGGGAAAGACCTCGATGGGCCAAGGGTCTGATTCAGTATAAGGCAGCTTCCTGTGTCAGTGGTCCCTTATTGGAGAACAGCAAGAGAACCACCAAAATAGCCCTAAACCAGTGTAGTGTAATTGTCAGAGCCTTGTGGGAGGCTCGAAATCTCCACTCCGCCATGGAAGCTCGACGCTGGGTATTCTGGGAAGCACCCCGGCGTCACCCTCTCTCAACCTGACCGACCTCGTAGGGTTGTTGTGAGAATAAAATCCCGTCGTTGTCTCCTGAAATCTTCATCCTGTGTTTCTGCTATGTGCAAAGGGGGAGAAACGGAGAGAAAAGAGGAAGAAAGTGTGGAAAGAATGGCTTTATTTATTTATT
>NW_015209893.1:0-1638 GCF_001447785.1 Gekko japonicus | reverse complement strand
GCTTCAAAGAAGGACAGCTGACCCCCAAACCAGCGGAGAACCCCCAAAGCCGGGCTGTCCATGGCTGTGAGTGTCTGCCTCCCTTTACTCACCAACCCAGATGCTGATGCTTACGCCCCTTGCCACGTGAGGAGTGCGCTGGCGCAGGGATCGAAGAGGGAACACGGTCACATACCACCGGTCGATGCTCATGGCTGTCAGGGTGGCGCAGGTGGCTTGCACTGAAACCTGGGAGGACCAAAAGACGGAATGAGGCTGGGCCCATAAATGTGGTGGGCAAGGGCCCAGCTGTCAAAAAAGGAAAGGAAAAACCACGTGCCCTGTGCAAGTTCCGGAGGATCTGTAGAGAACAGGAGAAAAGAGCGAGAGTCCAGGAACCCCCTTAAAGACGGACAAAATATGTGGCAGGGGATGAGCTTTCGTGAGTCTCCGCTCACTTCTTCAGATACCGCGGGTCATTTCCTGCAGGAGTGCACAGGAGCGGAGCTCCGGCAGTAAAGAGCCCAGGGGGCGGGCACATGCAACAAGCCCCACCCCCTGCTCCCAGCATCCCTCAGTCAGAGCAAGAAGCAGCCAGGTAAGTTGCAGGAACCCCCCCTCCCATAGCTAGCAATCCAAAACAGTCCACTGGAGCCTGAGCAGTGGGTGTTGCCTTCTGACACACTTCCGGTGGTGTCAGAGGTGTGTGGCATATGCAAATAAGTTATGCTGTTATGCTAATGAGCGCCTGCACCTCTTTTTCTACAAAATGACCCCTGGCCGTATGTGAAGAAGTGAGGAGTGACACACGAAAACTCCTCCCCTGCCACATATATTGTTTGTCTTTGAGGGCCTCCTGGACTCTTGCTCTTTTCTCCTGCTACAGACAGACTGGCACGGCCACCCATCTTGATCTATCTGAAGAAGCGAGGAGTGACTCACGAAAGCCCCTCCCCTGCCGCATATACTGTTAGTCTTTGAGGGCCTCCTGGACTCTTACTCTTTTCTGTTGCTACAGAAAGACTGGCACGGCCACCCATCTTGATCTTTCTGAAGAAGTGAGGTTGTTGTTGTTCAGTTGCACAGTCGAGTCCGACTCTTCGCCACCCCATGGACCAGATCTCGCCAGGCCCTCCTGTCTTCCGCCGTCCTCTGAAGTTGGCTCAATTTAATGTCCGTTGCATCGATGACACTGTCTAACCATCTCATCCTTTGCCGTCCCCGTCTTCTTTGACCTTCAGTCTTTCCCAGCATCAGGGTCTTCTCCAGGGAGTGCTCCCTTCTCATTGGATGGCCAAAAGCTCATCCCCTGCTGCATGTACTGTTAGTCTTTGAGGGCCTCCTGGACTCTTGCTCTTTTCTCCTGCTACAGACAGACTGACACGGCCACCCATCTTGATCTATCTGTATAGAACAGGATCATTCTGTGCCCCCCCTCTTTTGCCAACAAATCAGAGCTGACTCACGGTGAGTAGCATCCCTGGACTTCCTTGGTGGTCTCCCCTCCAAGCACTCACCAGAGCTGACCCTGCTTCGCTTCTGAGATCTGATCAGATCAGGCTTGCCTGGGCCATCGAGGTCAGAACGTTCTGTGTGCCTTAAACCAGTGTTTCCCAACCTGTGGCCCGGGACCAGTGTTCCCTCTAGCCTGAGTTAGTG
>NW_015209892.1:0-1431 GCF_001447785.1 Gekko japonicus | reverse complement strand
CGTTCCGTCTTTCCTGCTCCCCCTCTGCCCAGTCACCCCCTTTTACTTTCGGTGTGTGTTTTTGTGGGGTCACAGGTGCGGTTTCCTCCCTGCAGCGCAGCACCCTGCCGGCGCTCCTGGGAGCCCACTCGTGCCCCCTCATGCGCTCTCCCTAAACAGCTTGTATCCTGATGCAGACAGAGGAGAGCTTTATGCTGAGCAAACGGGAAGCCGGCGTCACAGCCGCACAGGACCGCTTTACATAGCAAATGCAGATCGGGCCAACGTGTCTGCTTCGATGCAAGTCAGTTCCCCCTTCCCTCTGTTTTTAAAACTCTGTCGTGGAGAACACTTGCACACCATTCCAGGGTAATTCTGACAGGGCAACCTGTAAATCAAAACGGGCCTCAGCTTTGCCAGGAGAGCAGGGTGACAAATCACATCCTGGCAACAAGAAACGGTCAGAATGTGCACCACGAGGAGTCATCCAGTTCCATCTTTGATCCCCAAATATTCCCTACCAACCAAACAGGCCAACACTCTGATATGAGTCTGTGGCAGAATTGTAAGCGAAACAGGTCTGTTCTGTACAGCAGCCTGAATTAGCTTAGGGAGGGGTCATTTTGTAGAAAAAGAAGTGCAGGAGCTCATTTCTCTCTCTGTCCCAGAGAAAGGACCGAAAGGGGGGAATGAAGTAGGCATTTATTATTCTCTGACCATATAAAGGGATAGTTGCTGTTCATGTTCTAGTCATAAGGGGGCAGAAGTGAGCTTGTTTGGTTTGGGCGGGAAAAGTAAGCCTAGTCAATGGAAAATTCCACTCTGGTGATGTAAATGATGACGTGTAACCTTGTTGCAGTATAAAAGCCTGGAGCCTGCATTGCTCTGGGTTCAGTCTGTTTAAAGCGTGCTTCGCTGACTGAACCGGCGCCAATAAAGTTCTTCTCCTTCTGTTGATCTGGTGGTCTGTGCTTGGGCTTAGGCCCCTTTCTCCGTGCTACACTCTGAGGGCTGCTGGGAGCAGGGGGTGGGGCTTGTTGCATGTGCTCGCCCCCCGGGCTCTTTACTGCTCCTGGGAGCTCCTGCTGGAAATGACCCCTGAGCTTAGGCCTCTCTGTTTGGTTCCCTGCATTGCAGGAGGCTCTTCAGCCTGACAGTGCACCCTGCACTCTGCTCTAAAAGAACTGTGTACATCTCTGAGTTCCAGCCTCGAAGCCAAAACATCTAGATATGTGGCTTCAAGCTCTTGCCTCGACAGGGGAGGGTGTTTTTAATTTAGTAATACCATGACTCCGGTCAGAGTCTTCTGGTCAGAAAGTGGAAGGGTCTGGGTTTTGTCAGCAGCATCCGATTTCTGGTTGACAGCTAATCTGGGTTGTAAAGTTATTTAACACCAGTGTCTGTGGATGCGAAGGGCGCCTCCGCCAACACCATGGTTAGGTCTTGTCAGAG
>NW_015209891.1:0-1456 GCF_001447785.1 Gekko japonicus | reverse complement strand
CCAGTTCCTCTGATGTTGCCTCCTGGGTTTCTGAGGTAAACTGCCTCTGAACGTGGAGGTTCTCTTTACTCAGCATGGCCGGCAGCCACAATTCTGTCTGAACACCTTTAAAAGCAGTCTATGCCTGTGTCCACCGCTGCATCCTCTGGCAGAGAATTCCACACACTGGTGCCCCCGCCCAGCAATGACTATTTAGTGGCCCAAATGCCTCCGAACATGGAGGTTTCCTTTTGCTAGCATACACCTCTCATCGTGGTATTTCTCTTTTTCAAGCTAGCAGGTCTTCTTGGCCAGGAGATACGGCCCTGGAGAAAGCTTTACCGGTGGGTCACTGCCTGCTGTGCAGCCGTTAAGACACGGAGCCCCTGTCCCGAGGAAGGTGGTTTTTGGGAGAGGCAGCCAAACCAGTCTGAGCAGGAGGAGAGAGACAAGAGACATCTTTTTTTTCGAGGGAACCGCGGTCCGCACGTCTCCCTCGTGGGCCCGCGGCTAGCCGAATCAATATTTGAAAAAGCAAAATTGTGGTGAAGGAGGGCAGAGATGGATTCCACCCCTCTGTTCAGACAGAAAAGCACACACGATTCTCCGTTCATGCACCAGCACGCACGCGCACAAACACTGCTCCCTGTGTCGCCCACGGATGACTCTGCCTCCCGGACATTTGTTAGGAGAAACGAAGAGAGACAAAGTCTTAAAAAAAGAAAAGAAATAGAACCAGGTGGTCAGCCGTGTTGGTCTAAAGGAGAGGAACAGATTTAGAGTCCGGGGGCACCTGTAAGACCAACAAAGGTTTATTCGAGGCAGGGCTATTTTTGGGCAGGAACCCACAGGAACGGCGTCCCGGCTGGCTCCCGAGTTGGCCACACCCAGCAGGAACTCATTAGCATAATAGGCCACACCCAGCAGCAGAAACTCATTAGGATTGGCTACCTTAGGGGTGTGTGGCCTAACATGCAAAGGAGTCCCTGCTGCTACAAAAAAAGGCCCTGGGTTTTGACAACAAACAAGGTAAACAGAATAACAAACAAAAGGTAGGTGTGGCTGGATGAGCACACTTTTGGCAACACGGGGCTGCGGCCTAATATGCTAATGAGCTGTGGTGGCAGGGTGTGGCCTAATATGCTAATTGTTGGGTGTGGCCTGTTATGCTAATAAGTCCCTGCTGGGCTTTTTCTACAAAAAAAAGCCCTGATTCGAGGCATGAGCTTTCGTGAGCACACAGACTTTTCCAAAGATTTGGGACCTTCTGCATGCACACGTAACCTCACACCTTGAATAAACCTTCGTTGGTCTTAAAGGTACCACTGGACTCTAAATTTGTTCAACTAAAAAGAAATGTTCACTTATCTCGCTTTAGCGTCCAGCCAACAGCATTTAGCACCAGTCTTAAGAGCAGAATTACTGCTTTGCTGGATCTAGCCAATGGGTCCACCTAGTCCAGCATTAGGGAGGGGCC
>NW_015209890.1:0-1447 GCF_001447785.1 Gekko japonicus | reverse complement strand
CCAGATTAGAGCCCGCGCACTTAAACCACGACACCAGACTGGCTCTCCCTGGCAGCTCCAGAGGCTGGTCTTGAACAGGTCATTCGCTGCTAGGGCCAAAAATAGCCTCCAGGCAAGCACCCAGCCCCAGCTCTGTGTCATTTGCAGACGCAGGCGCCACATTCAGCAGGGTATGGGGGGGGGGTTGTCCAGCTGACCCGTAATCCGGTCTGTAGAAATCGTGGGTGTCCAGTGAGGAGAGGCTGACTGAACTGAGTGTGTTTAGTGTAGAGAAGAGAAGCCCTTAGAAAAGCACAGCTTTCCTGTCCATCTCGCCCAGCGTCCTGTTTCACACCAGGGGCAAGCAGCTCCTCTGCAGGACCAAACAATCAGGGTGTCGAAGCCAAGGCCTGCCCCTGCTGCTGCCTCCCAGCACAGGAGGCCGTATTCAGAGGTTGGCTGCCTCTAGATATGGAGGCTCCCTTTGCTGGAAGTGAAGGACTGGCCGCTGTCCCCTGCCTCCGCCTCTAGACTGCGTGGCAAGAGAGTCAGCCAGCTAGGTAGGCAGACTAACCTTGTTTCCTGTGTTTACTCTTCCGCCACTGTCCCCTTTGGTTTGTAGAATGGGCATTCTCAGGGGAACGTCTTTCCTCTCGTTCATTCTCTCCCAGAACACACTTCTCCTTGCACATACCAAGAGTGGGAGGGCTTCTACTGCCCTGGCCCCACTGCTGGACCTCCTGATGGCACCTGGTCTTTCTGGCCACTGTGTGAAACAGGAGTGTTGGACTGGAGGGGCCAATGGCCTGATCCAACGTTGGCTCCTCTTATGTTCTTATGTCTGGGGCAGGGGATGCTCTGTTTTATTGGTGCTGGGGGGGGCAACAGTGGGAGGGGCTCCTGGTGTCATCTGGCCCCACTGGTGGTCCTCCTGATGGCCCCTGGTATTTTTGGCCACTGTGTGACCCAGAGTGTTGGACTGGAGGGGCCACTGGCCTGATCCAGCATCGGCTTCTCTCTTACGTTCTTATGACACACTGTCTCCATCTTGGCCCCATGATGCAGATAGGCCTCTCCCCATCTGCATTCATCCTTAGTAAGTCCTATCTATACCCTATCCTATCTCTGCCCTTTCCTATCTAGAATGTAGTTCCATAATAAATTGATTGTTGTTAGTCCTAAACTGAAGAAGTGGCTCTGTATAACGTTGTGACTAAGCTGGGATGCCTGCGTGAATAGCTTAAAGTACTCTGCTAAACTAATCTGGGTACTGGATAAAGCACAGCAGCTAACCCAACACCCGTTACTCCCATGGGCTGGCAGCCACTGATGGACCTTTCCTCCATGGATTTCTCTAGCCACCTTCTAAAGCCATCTACCTTTTGCGGGCATGGAAGTTGATTCCAGTTGATTAATCACTGAATAAAGGAATAGTTCAGTTTCTCACTGCTGCAGCTGCCTTTCTTTG
>NW_015209889.1:0-1483 GCF_001447785.1 Gekko japonicus | reverse complement strand
AATTAAAATCACCTATTACAACACAGTTAATTCGTCTAGTCGCTGTCTTTAATTCATTCATCATTTTATAATCCTCCTCTCTCTTTTGATCTGGGGGGCGATAACAAACTTATTTCAACCCATAGCATTTCCAGAAGCGAATCCAATTCTCTTACCCTCTCAATCTTACTGGACTGTATACCCTCTCTTACATACAGAGCCACCCCACCTCCAACCCTTCCCCCCCATCCTTCCGATATAATTTATAACCAGGAATCACTGTATCCCAGTGATTTTCCTCATACCACCAAGTTTCTTACAGTATTTTCAAAGTGTAGCATGCCATGGACGAGCCCCAGCCCAGAACTTGGTAGTGAACAGGATTGTTCCACCATGGTGCTACACTTTAGAGTTGTCATCCTTCTACTCAAGGTTCTTGAAACATGTTAAAAAGTACAGTGTGATTGTGCAGACACTCTCCCGTGTCCACTTCCACATCTCCAAGTCCAGTAGTAAGCATAGGTTTAGTCATTCTTACCAGATTTGGGGGGGGGGGTATTTAGAATGAAATTCTACTCAGAGGTACACCCTTCTAAGTCCATTGACTTCAGTGGACTTAGAAGGATGGTAAGTGCCTTTGTAGATATGACAATGGAAGATGAACCCCTCAGGTCGGAAGGTGTCCAATATGCTACTGGGGAAGAGCAGAGGGCAAGTACAAGTAACCCCAGAAAGAGTGAAGCGGCTGGGCCAAAGCCGAAAGGATGCTCAGTTGTGGATGTGTCTGATGGTGAAAGGAAAGTCCGATGCTGCAAAGAACAATACTGCATAGGAACCTGGAATGTAAGATCTATGAATCAAGGTAAGCTTGACGTGGTCAAAAATGAGATGGCAAGACTGAACATCGATATCTTAGGAATCAGTGAACTTAAGTGGACAGGAATGGGCGAATTTAACTCAGAAGACCATTATATCTACTACTGTGGCCAGGAATCTCGTAGAAAAAATGGTGTGGCCTTTATAGTCAACAAGAGAGTACAAATGTCAGTACTGGGATACAATCTCATACAATCTCAAAAAAGGCAGAATGATTTTGGTCCGATTCCAAGGCAAACCATTTAACATCACAACAAAGTCAAAAGGTAACCGGAATGGGAGATCCAGTTCCCAACGAGAGAGGTCGCACAGAGAGAGCTCTGAGCGTTCAACTCCTTTCTACTCTTCCTAGTGACTTTTTACATCGAGTAAAGTTCTCTCCCGTAGAGAGAGGCTTAGCAAGGAGCTCACCCCCTAGGTCAAACCTGAATGGCCTCGTGGTTTCCCCAAATTTCTTCAGTTTAAGTCTGAATTTTTCAATGAGTAGCTCATGATCTGAGCCACAGTCAGCTCCAGGTCTTATTTTTACTGACTGGATAGAGCTTCTCCATCCTTGACTGCAAATTATATAGTCAACCTGATTTTGGTGTTGCCCATTTGGGTGATGTCCATGTGTAGAGTCGCCTCT
>NW_015209888.1:0-2109 GCF_001447785.1 Gekko japonicus | reverse complement strand
ATTGATATGTCCATCTTGTGCATATTATATATACCATACATGCACACAAAAGCTCATACCTTGAATAAACCTTTGTTGGTCTTAAAGGTACCATTGGACTCTAAATCTGTTGTACGGCTTCAGACCAACACAGCTGACCAACTTGGATTATGTATTAATATGTCCGTCTTGTGCATATTATATACACCATAAGGTAAAGGTAAAGGTTCCCTTGCTCAAAAGCCATTCGAATCCGACTCTAGGGTTGCGGTGCTCATCTCCGTTTCCAAGCCGAAGAGCCAGCGCTGTCCGAAGACATTTCCGTGGTCATGTGGCCGGCATGACTAAACACCAAGGCGCACGGAACGCTGTTACCTTCCCACCGAAGTGGTACCTATTTATCTACTTGCAATTTATTGCTTTCAAACTGCTAGGTTACCATACATGCACACAAAAGCTCATACCTCGAATAAACTTTCGTTGGTCTTAAATGTGCCACTGGACTCTAAATTTGTTGTACTGCTTCAGACCAACATGGCTGACTAACTGGATCTATGTATTGATATGTCCGTCTTGTGCATATGTGTATATTATAGATACCATACATGCACACAAAATCTCATACCTCGAATAAACTTTTGTTGGTCTTAAAGGTGCCACTGGACTCTAAATTTGTTGTACTGCTTCAGACCAACATGGCCGACCAACTGGATCTATGTATTGATATGTACGTCTTGTGCGTATGTGTGTATTATAGATACCATACATGCCTATGTATGTGGTGTAGATATATAGTAGATGTATGGGTATCTTGATGTATATAGAAAAGAGCAAGAGTCCAGTAGCACCTTAAAGATTAACAAAATATGTGGCATGGTGTGAGCTTTCATGTGTCACTGCTCACTTCTGCAGATAATGATGTATATAGTGTGTATTGTATCTATATGTATGGAAAGCAGACATGTTTATACACATGTAACATGTTTCTTCTGGGCAGTGTCCCTGAGGTTGCTGTCCTTGTAGAGGAGATTGAAATTGTAGGGGTGGTGGTGGAAATTTGAGCTCCGGGACCATTGGGATGAAAGACCAAAAGAAGCACACTTCTGGGTTAGAATAGCCTAGTGCAGCCGCCTGATTGCCCTGGTGGTCAACTAGGTGGCTCCTGGAAAGCCCACGAGCGTGGCATGAAAGCGGTAGCTCTTCTGTTGTTATCCCCCTTGTGTCAAGAGGTACACGGCTTTTGAACACAGAGGTTCCAATAAGCCACCATAGCTAGTAGCTCTCCTTCACAAATGTGTCTAGTCCCTTTATAAAGCCATCTAAGTTGATGGCTATTGCTATAGCTATAACTTTATAACTCCATAAGAGATTGGATTTTTACCCGGCCCTTCACTCAGAGTCTCAGAGCAGCTTACAGTCTCCTTCCCCTCCCCACAACGGACCCCCTGTGAGGTAGGTGGGGCTGAGAGAGCTCTTTCGAGAACTGCTCATGAGAGAACACCTCTGAGAGAACAGTGGCCTGCCCAAGGTCACGCTAGCAACTGCACGTGGAGGAGTGGGGAATCAAACCTGGTTCTCCCAGGTTAGAGTCCCTGCTCCTAACCACTACACCAAACTTCCGGCTCCCCACCAAAGGTGCTTCAGCTCAGGAAAATGGCTTTGGGGGGAGGGTTGCAGCTCCTCCTCTTCCCATGCCACAGTCTTGAGCTGAACTGGGCCCCCGTATTCTTTTGAAATGGCATTCCCTTGTTGCTGCCTGGAAAGCCAAGTCAAAATCCAAACTTGACTCATTACAAATTGTATGGTGTGGGTTTGGTCCCTTGAGGGAAGGGATTAATACACACACACAAACCATCTGTCTTTTTTCCAGAGAAGATCCCCTTCCAAAGCTCTGTTCTGCATGCCCCAGTCCACAGAACTGGGGCAGGTGACAGCCAGAGACAGAGTTTTTTCAGGTGGTGCCATGTAGTCTTCCTCTGTAGGCACCGTTCCAAATTACTTTTTTGAAATCACAAAATAAATAAGTACTCTCACCAAACAGCAGATTACTCAAGAAATCCAGATAACTGCTTCGGGGGAATAGGAAGTGAGAAAGCTGACCCTATTTATACCTAATGGAAGAATATATTA
>NW_015209887.1:0-1444 GCF_001447785.1 Gekko japonicus | reverse complement strand
AGGGCCCTTCCCCCACCCTTTTACTCACGCCTCCTTTTACTGCGCACTGGCAAGGCAGCTGGCCTCATCCCTCCTCTGTCGGTGCAGGTGGGGGGCCTCTGAGCAGCTTCTCCTGGGCAGCCACCTGGGCAGAAGGGCAGGAGAACCCTGAAGAAGGGTGCGCCGCTTCCCCCGCCCAGGCCGCGCCGGGTGAGGGAAGTGCGGCACAGCCGCCTCGGCACCTCTCGCCCGCCACAGCCTCATCCGTCTCTCCACTGGCCGCTCGCCGCCCATTCCAGGGCCACGTGGGCCAAGGTGGTGAGGCTCATCCCCCCTCCCAGCCAATGGCACGCTAGTTGCCCTGAGTGGCAGCCGACGGGCAAATGGCTGAGGGAGCGCATTTTTTCTCACCACCCCATAGAACGGTGGCCACCCCAAAACACAATTATTATAAGGAGAGATAATACTTTCCATATTCTCAAACACCATTCCATATTTGGCAAATCAGATTCCCCCCCCATCTCACTGCTATACACATTTTATCTGTTGTTAACAAGAGCCATTTCCAAATCTATCTCTGTTACAGCCACTTCTAAATAACAGTATTACCTTACCACTAAATGGTAATGATCATATTATGGATTTCCTCAGTAATTAGAGCCTAAAATGACTTGATAAATGGACAGCTCCATAAAATTATGTACCTTGAGTTTTTCTTAATACATTTTAATAAATCCTTAATTTATATTGGAATCAGCAGGTCAGTTCACAAAACTCATGTGTGGAGAATTCTCATTACAGACTATTGATACTAATTACAATAGCCCTGTGCTTAAAACACCTATTAAACATTTCCCAGGCTATCAGTAGCCTGAATACTTAGCAACCTTTGTTCTAATTTCTTCCAGCTCTTGTCTTTATACCACATAACATCCCCCAAATATACTCCAGTCTATTCTATATTTATTATCTGATCTGGTCTAAACCTGCTTGCCAAATTAGACAAATTACATGCAAGGTAATATGAATGAATGTCTGGTTATACTTTCCCACCTTAAAATTTATGTTTAAACAAAACATGTCTTGATACATTTGGAGATTAAGCAGCACAGACAAATTGATTTACTTGTGTTTGCCATTTCTTAATACTTTCATAACTTGAGGTCAAATGTATATTCACAAATACTGTTCACTCTGCCTATGCTCCCAAGGCACCTGCTGATTACTTCTGCCAGTTCTGCACCTTCAGCCACAGCAAAAAAAAAGCCTAATGCCCCTCTAGAGCTGGTATGTTAGGGCATCATGTCCTGCATTGCTCTATTATTTCCACTGCAGCCACATTTGCTTCTAGCTAGGTTAACCATATTGTAGAACTATTGAGACGCTCCTGACCTTCAGCTACAACATTGTCTGAAAATGCTCAGATTGCACATTCCTCAATATAGCAGCTGCCTGGCGAAGAAGA
>NW_015209886.1:0-1444 GCF_001447785.1 Gekko japonicus | reverse complement strand
GGCCCGGCAGCAGCTCAGTGGCCGGGACATATCCGAGGAGACAGAGGTCTGGCTGGCCGCTCTCCCCCTCCTTCCGAAGCTGCGTTTTCAAGGGGTGACGGTAGGCCCCGGCACTGGCTCCCTTCCTTTCTTCCCCCAGGCCCCTGACCCTCTCCTGTCCCCTCAGTGCTGCCTCCCTGCCCTGCCGGGCTCATCCCCTCATCGGCATCCCCGGGCGGCATGTGCTGTTCCTGGGGCAGCTGCAGTGGTGGTGCTGGCTGCCTCCCTCCCTGTTGGCCGCCCACTGTCCCTCCCTCTGTCCCTTGTGGCGGTATTCCTCCTGCTGGCATGGCCGGGGCAAGTGGAGGCAGTGAGGACGGCAGCAGAGAGGAGCCAATACTGAGGCAGGCCGTGGTGGTATCGCCTCGTGTCCGTTGTTGCCACTGTCGCGCTGCTCTCTGCCGCCCTCGCTTGATCGTCCGGCTGCTAGAGGTAGGCTCGAGCAAGCGGTAGCGTGAGCCTGGTGAGATAGAAGGTGGCATCGCAGTGCAGGCCACCCTGGCTTGGCCCGGGGCTGGAGGGAGAGACCAGGCTGCGTTGATGGCTCCCTGGAGACTGAAGCCACGATGTTGGCTGGCAGGTCTGTGGGCGGGACTACATGACGTGTAAGGCAAGGCAGCCAATGAATAAGGAGCTGGGGCAAGTGGCAGATGAGCGGGCAAACTGATTTTGCCACGCATTAATCCTGCCACCTCATAGGGCAGAAGCCACCCCAACTCGCGTTTATATATAAGGACAGATATGTACTTAAATGAAACTGAAGTGGTTTTGTTATTCATCTCAGCTACCTAACATTTCATTCTTCATTTCAGTTTCGACAAAAGTAGAAAAGCATATCTGACAGATAAGAATTACCAGAACTCATCCACAGTATAGTTCTTAGTGATGACTTTCCATTTCTTGGTAGTATTGCCAATATAAAGATCTCCCATTTCTAAGCTTGATGATTGGGGTCTCATAGATTTCAATAGCACTTACTTCCAAGTAAGCATACTGAGAATTAGTTGTTCTATTCAGACTTATTTGTGTTTGCTTGAAAAACAGCCTCAATCTATTAAATGTTGCTTACTCCTAAGTAAGTGCACCTAGAGTTATAGCCAGGAAACCCAAGCATTCATGACTATCTAATTTGGCTTCAACTGACTATATGTATGCTGCAACATCTCCTCAGAATGCTAATCTAGTCTCCCTTCTGAAAAGGGAGTGGAACTCCAAGTCTTAATGGCTAAGGGGAAGATTAGGAACATGGGGAGGAACTGTTGCTACCAAGGTTCTTTTATTGCCCCTTGCTTCTATGGTCCCTGACTGGCAGTAACCTCAAAAACCTGATTATTATTATTTTGCCTGCCAGAAGTTCTACATATACTGGCATGACGGGGACTGAAGATAATGATGTTCTGAATAA
>NW_015209885.1:0-1445 GCF_001447785.1 Gekko japonicus | reverse complement strand
GATGTCTTTTAAATCAAAGGAATCTGTTCTGTGCCTCCAAAGCCGCTTCTCTAAAGTCCGCAGCTGGCTTTGGCTGCGTTTCCCTGCTGATCTCCAGTCAGCCAGACAGAAGGGAGGTGGGGAGAGAGCGCATGCACCAACAGCTCCTGAGAAGAAATAGCATTTTCTGCTTGCTCCATTCCTTCCGCACCCCTCAATCAGGCTTGCCCTTGGCCAGACTGGTGTCTCCCTAGTCTCCAAAAGACTGCAGCAATCCCAGCAGGGATCCGTCCATTCACAGTGGGGTGCCTGCGAATGAAGGCAAAGGAGCCCATACCACCAACCGGCACTTCATTTTATTGCCTGCCACGAGTGTCCCATAGGGTTGTCAACACTGGGTTAGGAAATTCCTGGGGATTTGGGGGTGGAGCCTTAGGAGGGCAGAGTTTGGGAGAGGGGAAGGACCTCCCCAGGGTATAACGTAGGGTTACCAGATGTCCTCTTTGTAGAGGACAAGTCCTCTTTTTGGGCTGTCTGCCCTCTTTTGGGCTCTTTTTTTTTTAAACAAACACGGATGAAAATGGCCTCTTGGGGTTGGAAGGTTAGGACCATTCCTACTTAGTAGCAACAATCACAGCTTCAATAGGAGGGGTATTTAAAATGAGACTTGTCATCGTCATCACTTGTTTGAAGTAATCTGTCTGGAAAGATGTCCTCTTTTTGCTTTTCAATTGGTAACCCTATATAATGTAGGGTTGCCATTCCCCCCCCCCATGGGGTGGGTTCCCCCGCCCCCGCTTTTGGGGGCCCCAATCGGCCAACTGGCCAACTGGCCAGCAGGGGGAGCCCTGCCCCCGGAGGTGATGTCATCACACTGGGCATGTCATTGCAGGGGACACTCTAGCGTTTGGGTAAAACCTTTATGGTGACCATAGAGTTTTAGTTGAAATGTTAGTGTGTCCCCTGAACGATGTGCTTGGTGTGATGATGTCACTTCCAGGTGTGCTAGAAGACCACCAGGCTGGAACCCCCAGCTGGGACAATATAATAATATAACATCATAGTGTCTGTCCTCCAAAGGGGCCATTTTCATCAAGGGAACTGACCTCTGCAGTCTGGAAAGCAGCTGTACTATTGGAGGGGGGGACTCTCCAGGTCCCACCAGGAGATTGGCAACCTTAGCCTCCTACCAAGGGCTCCGCTTCCAGGGGCCAGCTCTCCCACCCCACCCTAGGCACGCAGGCGCACTGCCGCGGCGACGTCATCTGTTTTCCTCGGCGGGGCCCCGCCCCCTCCCCCACAGACACACCCCTGGTCGAAGCATTGGCCGGCATCGTCCGCCCACCCTCATTTGCATGCCCTCCCCGCGCCCAATCGCGGGCCTCCCGCGGCTTTGCGTGGCTCCCGCCGCCCAATCGGCGGGCCGCGTGCGCGCTGTTGCTAAGCTTCGGCTCCGCCAGAGGGTT
>NW_015209884.1:0-1453 GCF_001447785.1 Gekko japonicus | reverse complement strand
ATCTTCAATAAACAGTTTAATATATATATATTTTTTAAAATGCTCATTCCTCACCCCTCCCCTCCCCACATATTAGAAGGTAATGTCCTGACTGGGTGATCTCAAGTTTACTTGATGAAGGCTCGCATTACATCCTACATGTGGAAACACTGTGTGTGGGAGGTCCTCTTACTGCTTGAAGAAATGATGGAGAGGAGATGAATGAAAACCTGCCCCACATTACCCTGCCACCAAAGATACAGTGGCTGGGGATGCAGGGCAGGGAACATCTCATTGCTGACACCCAAGACTGAGTAGCTCCTCTTCCCTAGGCACACATACTTTACTGTAGCTGCTTATGTCCAGACACTGATTTTAAACTAGTAAGATCTTGGCAGTTTCTTCTCTCCAGCTGGGGTTCTGCTTTCCCCCCTAGCGTCTGCTTCTACTGTTTTTTTGATATTTGTTTTAATCTTTATTGTTTCCAAATACTTTCTTAGCGGCTTTGCAGCTTTCTAAATCAAAAAGCAGGGCCATAAATATTTCAGGTAACTAAGGTTTACTGACAGTCCCACGGAGTTCAGATTTCGAAGATGGATTCTCTTTGAAGTCGCTCACAGAGCCATTCAAGAGCCCTAAGAGCATTCCAGGCCTCTTCCCAACTCAAAACTCATGTCAAACACAACCACACCAGGAGGTCTCACTGCCCATCAGCAATACAGCCGTGGAAGTGAAACAGAACTGGACTATTATGGTAACCCTTGCAACAGCTCTCTGAACGTGGAGAGTTTTTGACATTTCAGATGCTTAATGTAAACAACAAGTACACATGAAACTGCTTGATACTGAATCAGACCCTTGGTCCATCCACGCCCTTAGCAAGGAATTCTTTCAGGGTGTGTATGTGTAATTAACAGAGAACTGGTGAGGTTCGGCAGGCAGGCAGGGCAGAATGGCCCATCCAGATGCTTCATTGAACCTGGAGGGGAGGGAGAGGAGTAGCTCCTTACCCCGCCAGCAAGCAGTTGCCATGTCTCTGGCTTCTCTGGGACTTTTCCTTTTCCTTTTTTTTTTCCTTTTGCAAAAAGCAGTCGTCACCGCCAGGCTGGGGAAGGAGGGGCTGAAGCAGGCAGGACCGTGGGAGGTGGAATGAGGGGAGAGGAGGGCTTTGGGCCTCTCCTGTCAGGCTTCTGAGCCTCAGGCTGTCTCTCCTGCTCCTCCTCCCCCCATCCCAAATCCTCAAGATTCCCACTCTGCATCTCTTTCCCGCCCCTTCCCCATTGTGGGAAGCAGCAGCTTCTAAGGGTAAAAGGAGGAAGGGCAAAGCGGCTTCGGCTGTTGAGACCGAGTGTCCCCGTCCGTCCAGGGCAGCTGAAACGGCCAAATTATGGGAAGCTAGTGGTTCTGCACCCCGCAAGCAGTTACGGTTTGCAAAAGGAGAGACGGGGGTGGGGGAACGGGGGTTGCAAAAGAG
>NW_015209883.1:0-1459 GCF_001447785.1 Gekko japonicus | reverse complement strand
CCTCAGTCAGAGCAAGAAGCAGCCAGGACTGGTCAGAAAATGTTGGGAGCTTCCACAGAATGTTTGGCTGAGAGAGCTCTTTTGAGAACTGCTCGTGAGAGAACAGCTCTGAAATAACTTGTAACTGAGCAGCAGGAGGAGATTGGATTAGTACTCCACCCTTTACTCTGAGTCTCAGAGCAGTTTACAAACTCCTTTCCCTTCCCCTCTCTACAAAAGACACCCTGTGAGGTAGGTGGGGCTGAGAGAGAGCTTTCCAGAACTTTCCTTGAGAGAACAGCTCTGACAGAACTATGGGTTGCCCAAGGTCATCCAGAAGCTGCAAGTGGAGGAGTGGGGAAATCAAACCCGGTTCTCCCATATTAGAGTCCACACAGGGAAACATTTTCAAGCCAAAAATCGGAAGAAACGAGCAGTGACTCACAAAAGCTCATACCTTCGACAAATTTTGTTGGCCTTTAAGGTGCTACTGGCTCTTTTCTCTTTCCAAGTCCAGACATTTAACCAAGTCTGTGTCTGTGGCCAAGCTGAGGGCTCACACCTGTGGCCTACCTGCCTGTGATCAGCTCAGTGCCTAGCTGGCCAGGCATCTGGTAGGGAGTTGCCCGAAGCACACTGCTTTCTTCTGTTCCATTCAAGACCCAAGAAGGAGGGCAGGGCCAGGAAACACACCAGTGGATGCCACAGTTTGGACTGCATGCTCCAGGATGGGCACGCTGACATATTTTTAAAAGTCCAAGGAGTGACCATCAGCGCATCTCATCAGCAAAGCCAATGGCCAAGAATGTTTGATTCCAATATCTTGACGTGAGAGCTTTTATAGCCCATAGAAATGGAGGCTTCAAAGTTGCATTTTGTTAGTTTTTATTTCATGTTGTTGTCTAATTTATGGAGCAAGTTGGCAAGCCACCTTTCCCCCCCCCAGTCAAATCTATATGTCAAATACCTTTAATGGCATATTGATACAATACATGATGTGATAAAACATGAGCAAGAAGGCATTACAGAGACAACAAAATAAGGCGCGTGTCTATCTTTAACCATTTCAGCCAAGAATTTAGCAACTAGAGCTGTAATGTCCGGATTTGTGTCATTTAATAGACATTGTATTATTCTGTCATTTTTAATACAGTGTTTAGGGTATATGTTCTCCCTTTAATTTGGTATCTTACTTCTAAGATTATACTAAATGGCCCAACAGATTATTCAAGCTGGTTTTGATTTAACAAGTATACCTATAGATGTACCGTAATTGTCCTCCTGGCCACATCCTAGGGCTTTTCCTCATTTTCATTTTCTCAGTTGTAAGTCCCCCCCTTTTTTGGGGGGGGTGTCTGTTCCACACGTCTTGCTTCCTCTAGTGGTTGATTTGATCTCCAACATAAAATCCTGCAATTTAAATCTGCAGGGAGATAGGCTGGACATAACGTGATGTAATATCAAATCACCCACTAGAGGG
>NW_015209882.1:0-1516 GCF_001447785.1 Gekko japonicus | reverse complement strand
TGGTAATTCATTTTAGAAATATTTTTAAATTCCTGGGTGTTTGCTGTTCTTCCCTCTTCCTACCTTGAAGCACCCAAATGTGCCTGGAAGGGCCAGGGAAACCCAAACGGAAAGCCCAGTCCCACGAGCACCCCCACTTGCTTGTGACGATCCAGTTTTTCCATGTGGTCATGCTGACTCGTGCTTGTGGCCACATCGGAAGGGCTAGCCACAAGCATTCATTGCTCAGCTCACACAGGTGAAGATTCTGGGGGTCAGTAAAACAGTCTGACCGTCTAATGCGAATGTTGGGAGGAGGAGGCTGGAAGGAGAGGAAGAGTTCTGAATCCACTCTGGGAAGCCCCTGACTCGACTCACCAACCAGGGTCTCTCTTTTGCAGAGGCACCAAAGATCTGTCACCAGTAACTGTGACAGGCATCCTCAGAGGTATGACACAGAAAGATGGCGTACTCTGTGTCAAGTGTTTATTTCAAAGACATAAAAACCTTGTAGGGGCCCAAGTAAAGCCTCATAAAATGTTAAAAGTGACAAATGCACAAAAAGGACAGGCTCACAAGAGCCTTCTTCAGAGGACAAATAGTAGAAAGCACAAAATACACCAAGCAACAAACTCCCTGTAACACATGTAAGGTAATAATCAATCAATAATATAGGACCAAAAATGGAATATTCCAATATGGAATTGAACGACACACCAAAAGATTTCTATTTGGGGCTACAAATATATCTGGCCTTGTGTCAGAAGTAGTGGTATATACTGGAAATAATATCAGTACCAATATGTACATTCCAGTTTAGGTCCTAAGAGTGAAAGTAAAATAGCTTTCAGGGACAATGTGACATCAGTATGTAACATAAAATGTAATGCCAGGTACCAGAGATATAAACTTTATAAAGGACGCAGGCAACCCCGATTAACGATATTTTAAACTCAAAATACAAACATGCTTTAAACATAAGAGCATAAGCAGAGCCCTGCTGGATCAGACTAGCGGTCCATCCAGTCCAGCACTCCGTCTCACGCAGGGGCCGACCAGGTCCTCTGAGTCTACACAATGTTCCAAATGAGGCTACCCTATATACAGGGGCATTACAATACCAGCAGTTTCATTTGCAATCCCTTTCCTAATCATCCCTAACTTAAGAGATTTCCTTTATTCACTGCCGTAGTACATGGGGTTAAAATATAAGAGAAGCCATATTGGATCAGGCTTTTGGCCCATTGAGTCCAACGCTCTGTCACGCAGTGGCCAAAACCCATCAGGTGCCATAAGGAATTCCACCAGCGGGGCCAGAACTCCAGAAGCCCTGTTCTGTTGCCACCCAAGCACCAAGAATACAGAGCATCACTGCCCCAGACATAGTGTTCCACCTATACGTATAGTGTTCCATCTATACGTTGTAGCTAATAGCTACTGATGGACCTCTGCGCCATATGTTTATCCAATCCCCTCTTGAAGCTGTCTATACTTGTAGGCACTGCCACTGACGCTGAACTGCAGGCTGGAAGGTCGG
>NW_015209881.1:0-1259 GCF_001447785.1 Gekko japonicus | reverse complement strand
CAAAAAAAGCCCTGGAAGGCAGTAAGATGTGCTCCTACCCAAACCTGGAGCAGCAACCACGCAAGTCCGATGGTGCTTTCCCTGTGCGAAAGAAACCAGTTTGAATTACTGTGATTCGAACTGGGCATACAAACCTGAGAATCTCATCAGACGAGTTCGATAAGAATTACAGATATTTTATTTTACATGTTATAACAGCTGCCAGAATTTTATTTGCAATGGCATGAAGAACACTGAAGATTCTAGTGATACATGAGTTGATATTGAAGATTATGGAACGTGCTGAAATGGACAAGTGGACAAATACATTAAAAGGAAGAAATGGAAGAAGAATTTGTGGGACCCTGGGGGGCGCTCTATGACTGGTTAAAACTTAAGTATTTATAAGATGAAGTGAAGAATAATAAGAATGATAGATGAAGCAGTTGTGAAATTGTAATGAGAAGATATGCATACAGAAAGCTAAATTGGAATTTTTAAAATATTTCTGTGTTTTTCTTTTCTTCCTTCCTTTCTCCTTCCCCCCTTTCTGCATATAAGCTATTTTTTTTTTTCAAATATAGCACACACCTGAGAATCTCTTCTTGAATGAATGAATGAGTTCCTAAGGATGAAAGAGAGAGAGGGAGGGTCCGGCACACTGTGAAAATATAGGTTGAGACTGTAGTCTTAACTTCCACTTTCCATGGTCCTTGTTTGATTTTTGCTTTTGTTTTCAACTTAAGAAAAAACCTTTAAAATGTGATAGGTTGATCATGATACTAGTCAATGTTGCAGAAATGATGCCCTGACCTGGATAGCCCAGGCAAGCCCGATCTCACCCGGACTTGGATGGGAGACCTCCTTGGAATACCAGTAGTTGGGAGGTGGGGGCAGGCTTGATTCAGCCACCTCTCTGAATATCCTCCAGGCCCCCAGTAGGGGTCAGTCACCAGAGGTCGCCACAACTACCAGGTGCACACAAACTCACATGTGCACACAAACATGTACATATGAAAAATACAAAATATACCCAAAAAATGTTGCAGAAATTATACTCTTAAGATCTCCTTCCTGCTGTGGTGGAATTCTGGACCACTCGAGGTCCTGGATCTTGTTTCTGTGGCTTTCCTTTTGTAGGTATTCTTTGGCACCTGTTTGACCACCACGTAGAATGGGATGCTGGACCAGATGGACCATCCATCTGAACCGTCATGGCTGTTCTTACATTCTTAATGTTTTGAGGTCCACCAAGCCTAAACAGCATGATAAAAAGTAGA
>NW_015209880.1:0-1286 GCF_001447785.1 Gekko japonicus | reverse complement strand
ACCCGGGGGCTCGCCTTCTTGCGGGGGGGCGAGAACGAAGGCCCCAACCCACCCTTTGTTCTAGCCACTCGAAGCGGCGAGAACGAAGGCCTCCACCCCTCCTCCTTCATTTTGGCCACTCAAAGTGGGTTGAAGGAAGCCCCCACCCACTGGTGGACCTCCGGAGGGCCCCTGGTATTTTTGGCCGATGTGTGACACAGTGTGTTGGACTGGATGGGCCACCTGCCTGATTCAGCATGGCTTCTCTTATGTTCTTATGTCTGGCACAGTGATGCTCTGCGTTCTTGGTGCTGGGGGGGGCAAGAGTAGGAGGGCTTCTGGATTTCAGGCCCCACTGGTGGACCGCAGGCAGGCCCCTGGTATTTTTGGCTGATGTGTGACACAGTGTGTTGGAATGGATGGGCCACCTGCCTGATCCAGCATGGCTTCTCTTATGTTCTTATGTCTGGCGCAGTGATGCTCTGCGTTCTTGGTGCTTGGGGGGCAAGAGTGGGAGGGCTTCTGAAGTTCAGGCACCACTGGTGGACCTCCGGAGGACTCCTAGTATTTTGGGCCGATGTGTGACACAGTGTGTTGGACTGGATGGGCCACTGGCCTGATTCAGCATGGCTTCTCTTATGTTCTTATCTTTGGCGCAGTGATGCTCTGCATTCCTGAACTGTGTGTTGCATAGAAAAACCGCTTTACTGCTCACATCGAAGAGCAGGATGTGAGCTAAACCAGCAGTTGTATGAGAATCTCTATTCTTGCCAGTAATCCTCCTGCCAACACATTCTTCTCCTCCTTTCTACCCTTGCACATCCAGCCAAGATCAAAGACTTCCTGGTCTGTTATAAACGGCAACATATTGTGATGTCCAAACCTGGCACTCGCAGTTTGTTTAACTGCAATTTCCTTATAAACCTGAAGTTTAATCTGTTAGTTGACTACTGCAGGGAACTAGATTTGTCTGCTAGATTTGGGCTGCTTAATTTACATGATCATACACTGCCCTTTTGTCATTTTAATGCTTTATTTATTATTCACCTGATTTAAACTAGGGATCTGGTTAACTAGGAAATATGTGGGTTTAGGTAGAGAACTAGTGGGCTTGGGAATCCTTTTTAACCTGGAGCAGGCAAGCCAAAGGATGAAGATGGATTGCCAGCCCGTGGCCAGGAACCAGCAGGAGCCTGGGAGGGGCGGAGACAAGCACGGATGGTGTCATGCAATGCTGCAACATCATTTCCAGTTGACAACCATAGAGATCTGGGAAACTCCTAGAGCGCTGCACGATGTAGAGATGT
>NW_015209879.1:0-1543 GCF_001447785.1 Gekko japonicus | reverse complement strand
CGCAGTCCTAACCACTACACCAAACTGTCCTACACCACTGGGATTTGTATGTGGTATTTATTTAAAAAGGAGCTGTCCTCTGTTCTTGCACCACGTCTGCTCCACTTCCTTAGCATGTAAAGGGAAAAAAACCCACATTTCCGCTTCCAAAGAGTGGGGTTGAAAAGCGAGTGAGCATCAGAGGCAGAGGACATAAATGCCCTGGTAATTAAGCTGACAACGAAAGCCAGTGTCTGTTTGCCTTCCCAGCCCCTGGAAGCGAAAATGAGTACTCTGGGTGCCAGTCTGCACGGCACTTCAGTCTAATTGTCTCTTCTATCTGGAGAACCCAAGAAAGATTGGACTCCCTTTCGGCTGCCTTTGTATCCCTGTTTCCTGTCCTAACTCAGTTTAGTCTTCTGTGAAATTGTTTTCTCTGCAGAAGCAGAGCTTCCTCCCCCCACGCCCCCCCCAGTAATTCCACTAGAATAATCCTTGGCTGTGTGTGGTGGATGTGGCGGGGGTGGGGGGGAGAGACACTGAGCGCAATCAGTAGGTGGAAAGGCAGTGAAGCTTAAGCGTTCGGATATCTTGCTGCTTTGTGACGGGAGAACTCAAATAAACTGGAAAACACTTTGGATTTACAATTCCCTTTTTCTTAATCTGTTGGGACTTTTTTTTCTCTCCTTGAAAATACACACCAGTCAAGCAAACAGCGACTTGTGTCTCAAACGACAGGAAGGCTGCAGATGTGTGACAATGCACAAGTATAAATATGTTGTTTCCCCATATGGGGAAGGGGTATTTTGGGAAGATTAAGAGTGCTAGACTAAGCAGAGTTATACCCTTCCTAGCCTATATATACAGGAGAGTACAAATTTGCTTAAAATGCGCCGGAAATCTTTAGAGTCCAATCTTAAAACCCCTTTTCATGTAGAAAAAAATTCATATTTTGGCTTTTCTCCATTGGGATTTTGGTGTAGCGAAGCAATCGTTGGAATATACCAGGCCACTCTGCCTGACAGCCAGTGGAAGGGTTGAGGACAGAGAGGGGTGTGTGTGCAGCACTGCATCTGTTGTGGCATCAGTTCCAGTACAAACTGGGAAATGACATAGGGTAGCTCTAGGAATTGCTCAGATTGTATGCCGGGTAGGATGGATACCTATTCCCCTAGCCCCCTGGGTCGGTAACACAATATACTTGTCTTTCGTAGATGGTCTCCAAGCTTAGGCTAAGAGATATGCATTATTTTGCTATTTGCACTGTTATTCTACTGTACTTTGTATTTTGAAACTGTTACTTGAGGCTGTACAATATGTTCTGAAATAAAAAGTTTAATTTTTTTTTTTAAGGAATTGCCAGAAACTCTATGGTAAAACCATAGAGTTTCCAGAGATTCTCAGAGCTACTCCCCATTAGTTCTGGATTCTCATCAGAATTGACCTGTGGGCGTATGTGACACTGCTGGGTTTTTTAAAAAAAAATTCTCCTGCCACAGTTTCAGGCAGGCAACAAGACCTGGGGGCAGGGGATTCCCTGCCCTGAGTGGGGGACTTGGAAGCC
>NW_015209878.1:0-1632 GCF_001447785.1 Gekko japonicus | reverse complement strand
CTTCCTTAGCAGGAGATTGCAACTCAGTCGAAGAGCTAAATGTGACATCATGTTGTTCTCTTCTCTGCTGCCGCTGCATCTTTATGGAGGGGGGAAAAGAGACGCCGATAAATTGACAACTGGAAGTAATAAAACGGGTGGCAGGTAGCTGAGTCTGGCTGGCTGTCCTTGCCGTGGGATGGATGCCTTTTGTGAAAACCTTCCTTTTTGAGGGGTAGGCTTTGCATTTGGACAGCCGCACCAAGAAGTTAGCAGAAAACGATAGGTTTCAGTCAGCTGTCACCCAGTGAAATGGTCTTTAATGCTTTTTTCTTGCTTCGTTTCCCTAACTGAACATTCACCAAAGAGCCAGTTTGGTGTAGCGGTTAAGTGTGCGGACTCTAATCTGGGAGAACTGGGTTTGAGTCCCCACTCCTCCACTTGCACCTGCTGATGTGACCTTGGGTCAGTCACAAGCTCTGGCACAGCTGTCCTTGAAAAAGAGCAGTTTGTGTCAGAGTTCTCTCAGCCCCACCCACCTCCCAGGGTGTCTGTTGTGGGGAGGGGAAGGGAAAGGAGTTTGTAAGGCGCTCTGAGACTCCGAGTGAAGGGCGGGGTATAAATCCAATCTCTTCTTCTTATTATTATTATTAGGGCAAGGAACACTGGGATAAATTCCAGAAAAGGCATTTCTGGAATATCCTCAACCTTCCTCCCTTTAGCTCTAAAATGAGAAAGGTTGAGGGCAGGGGCATACTAAGGGCGGGGCAGGGGGCATTCTCTGCCCCAGACGCAGCTTAAGGAAGGAAGAATAAAAAGAATGTTGTGTACAAAGGATGAGTCATCCCTAAACTAGACCTGGGGTCCGGTTGAGCTTGTGTACACAAACAATAGCTTACTAGGATCCTGGAGTAGACCAACAGAGAAACAGTGGCCCCGGTCACATGGGCCGGATATCGCGGGGGGGAGGCGTGGCTGTTTGCCCCGGAGCGAACTACCGCACATCCCGTGGTTCGGAGAGGAGGTGCCGATCATACGTCAATCCTGCGGCGTGGCAAAGAAGCAGTTCGGCAGGGGTTGTGGTTTTTTTAACCGAAGTGTGCGCATGCGCCGTTGGGTGCTTGTGCGCATCCTGTGGAGACTTGGGGAAAAAAAAACCTTTTCGTGATGGGACATGGGCGGGTGCCGGATGCCACGAGCTACCACCGGAAACATGATCAGACACCCGACCTTGCCCCATGGTTTCCGGAAACTAGTACCTCGGAGGTACTAGTTTTTTACGGCGCATCTTCGGCGGGAAGCCTCGGGTTAGCCTTGGGAGCTCTACGCTTCCCAGATGTTGCAGTTTGATCGCGCCCGGAAAATCCGCCTATCTTCCGTCCCTGTAGCGTGGCTAATGCTCCGTGTGACCGCAGCCAGTGTTATGTAAATAGACTATCGTTGGGAGCGGGGTATGTTTGGGGTGTGGTTTTCTGCATGCTTAAAAGCAGGGCTGCCGCCGCCTTGGAATTGTCTTTTTCCTCTTGCTGAAATCACTAATAAAACAACATCACTAGACCTGGGGTCTGATCATACATATAACCCACTATTTAACAAAGAAGAAGAGGAGGATGAGGTGGTTAGCAGCTCAGGCTGTAATCTGGGAGAACTGGG
>NW_015209877.1:0-1501 GCF_001447785.1 Gekko japonicus | reverse complement strand
TACCTCACGCCTCCACACAAAGACTGCTGTGTGACCTTGGGCCAGTCACTCCTTAAGGTAGAGAAAAGCAGAGTATAAAAACAACTCTTCTTAAAGAGTAGCATTTCAGCCTCCTACCAAGACTCCAACAGAATCACCAGTTAGGTTCCCAAAAGCCCCCAAGCACTCTGGCATCCAATTAGATCCATGTTCTGGCCCTCTTCATTCCTAAGGCATGGGGCAAGTTACACTATAGAAACATACATGAAATGTCAAAATAAGAATAAAACTTGGATTTCATAATATATCCCTTTGCCGTTAAAACCTTAACCTTCGTTTCCAGCCTAGCAATGTGCCGTGGTGCACAGGTCCAACAGAACAAAGTTTGAGTCCAGTGGCACCTTTAAGACCAACAATGCTTTGTTCAAGGTATTGTTGGAAATGTATGTGTTTACAAGGTCTGACAATCCAATCATTATAGGGTTAACTTGTTTGCCTAGTATTGCTATTGTTGAGACTGACCTGGAAGGGATACCTGGCCTTGAGCCAATGGGGAATTAGCCCAGGAAAAGTAGCCTCTACTGTGATACAGATTGAGCAACAGTTACAGATTGGTTGTTTGTTTTCAGGTGACTTCCTTTCTAGGGGTCGAGAAGGCCAGATTCTCCATTATCTGTGTGCTAGTGTTTGACCAGGCAGCTTAGAAAATGTAGCTGTTAGAGATCTCTTTATCTGTAGTAATCCCGTGTACCTTTACCCTTAGAAATAAAGGATTTTAAAAGCAAAGAAATCTCTTCTTTCCATTAGAGCAAGATCCATTGATAGTCTGAGTATTAATCACTTTTAACAATTTTTACAACAGGTATGAGCTTTTGTGTGCACTCATACTTCCTCAGATACATTGAAATGGAAGTTAATAGTTCATACATATAGGCAGAGGGTGAACAGCAAATTAGCATATGACATGATGAAGATGTTTTAACAGATGCAAAGACAAAAAAGAATAACAAGCTAAGTTTATATGGTCACCATTTGTTTTGATTTAATACGAGGGAAAACCCAGTGAAGCAAATATGTCAGAATAGGAGACTGATATCTTAACTAAAACTTCCTCTTCGGGCGGATTGGACTTTCCAGCGCTTTGCACCTACTTTCACGCTTCAGCATTGGCCACTGTGATTCAAATACAACAACAAGAATCCCAAGCAATTTGGGTAAAGATGGAGCAAGAATATGTGAAACCCTTTTCACTGCAGGAAACAGTATGGATGTTACCCTCTCATCATCCCAAAACACTCCATAATAATCCCTTCCTCCTAGCAGCTTTTAAAATATGGGACTGCAGAAAGAAAAGGTTAATACCAGACATCTCCTCTTTATCCACTCTAATTAATCAACCCTGGTTTCCACCTGTTAAAGAGAAAGAGGCTTTGGAAGATTGAAGATTTCCAGGTTTTTCTCGCTTAATTTTATCTCACAAGGGAAGATACAGAACAAAGCTTGCTTTGACTTACACTTGGAT
>NW_015209876.1:0-1467 GCF_001447785.1 Gekko japonicus | reverse complement strand
TGTTTATACAATGATCCTAAGCCATTGGTGGGAAGCCGCACTGATTATTAGTGGACTTCCAGGCTTCGATCCATTTAGGATCAAAATGCCAGAAAGTGTCATCAAACCGTAATGTGAAATACTCAAGGGAATTAATTGTGAAATAATTTCAAAGCAAATTGAGAGGGAAAAGCCGTTCTGAATTGATTGTCAAATGTGGTATGTTCCTGTGATGTCTTCTGCTGGGTTATTGCTGAGGCACTATCAAGCATGCCCCTAACTAGCAATGGCAACAATTCACACATTACGGCAAGATTTGGTGTAAAGCTTACCCTTGTTAGTTGTAAGATCCCAGTGAAAGCCATGGTGGGAAGAGACAGTGCAGGAAGGGCTAATAATACATGACATTAAAAGCACTCAGTGTTTCCCCCATCAAGTCTGTAGTTCAAATGTTAAAAAGTCACATTGGCTAGCATGCACACTCAGTTTAAAAAGGGCCTGCTTTCCACAGTGGGAAGCGCGGGATACAAACTGGATAAATAAAATAAAAATTAAAAATAACGCAATAGCATTAACACACATGGACATCAACAGCGTTCATGTGTGTGAGAGAGATCCTCAGATATGCTTCTAGCATTATGTGTGAGTAGCAGTTACGTTTTAATCCTGCTGGATAGAGTAAGATGCCTTCCATTGCTTATCGCAAAGGAAACAGGAGAAAACGTCCACTTTCTCCTCAAAGGGGCAAATCTGAGTGCAGGTCATTGGGAATGCCAGGCACTATTCACTATGAAAGTGACCGCAGGAATAGCTGGTGGTTATTTCAAAAGCTACATGGCAAAGTGATGGACTGCAGCCTTGCAACTCCTTGACACAGGTGTCCATGGGAGCGGGATGACAGCTGCTGATTTGCTGCTTCTGAGTCCTGCTGTGCTCCGCCATGCATGTTGGGAATGTGAGCATGGAAACCAGTGGAGAAAGATAGGGCTGCAAGATACCAGGGATGGGGGGGGGGGGCGTGTTGCACATTTGCTGGCCTGGATCGCACTAAACTTTCTTTACATATTTTACATGCATTTTTGCATGGAGGAATCTAGCCTGTGCCTGCTGTCCAGGTCAGCATGTTAAATACCCCTGCAATATTACTTACATGTTGTCTATTTGTTGTATGCACTCTCCTGCTCTAACTGCATCATCTTCTGCTTCTGTAATTCCATTTTCTGCATCTCTTGCGGTACCAGGTATGATCATTTTCCTGCACTGCTCATTCTACTGCACTGCGTGTTAGAACTCTCATGCTGATCACCTTGTTTTATGCCATGGAAGCCGCCTTGAGTCTCATCAGTGAGAGAGGTGGATGCTAAACAAACACCCCAGTTCCAAACACATACTTTGATTTTGATGGGACTTACTTCTGTGTAACACATTTCAGGTCAGCATGCAGGGTGGAGGAAAGTCATGTGCTCTTTTGGATTAGGTTTGTTCCAT